>NC_030432.2:3473394-3515894 GCF_001660625.3 Ictalurus punctatus
CTCGTTATAATCCCGACATGCGCGCTCGTTATAATCCCGACATGCGCGCTCGTTATAATCCCGACATGCGCGCTCGTTATAATCCCGACATGCGCGCTCGTTATAATCCCGACATGCGCGCTCGTTATAATCCCGACATGCGCGCTCGTTATAATCCCGACATGCGCGCTCGTTATAATCCCAACATGCGCACTCGTTATAATCCCAGCACGCGTTATAATCCCAACACACAAACTCATTATAATCCCAGCACGCGCTCCCGTTTTAATCCTAATACATCTTCATTCTAACCATAACGCATTAATGATCACACTTCTTTCTTTCTTTCTTTCTTTCGTTCATATTCTACTCTTTTAGTAATGCAGGTCTACTTACTGTTTGAATTTCACAATAATATTGGCACAGTATCAGTATAGAAATGCCAAATAAATCAAGTTTGTGTGTGTGTAGGTGCACGGTGTTGGCCCATGCTGCTGTCGTCTTTCAGTCACTACTCGTTCTTCCACATGGCGGCCAACATGTATGTGTTGTGGAGTTTCTCCTCCAGCGCCGTGAGCATGATGGGAAAGGAGCAGTTTGTTGCTGTCTATCTTTCTGCAGGTAGGTGTATGTGTGTCTGTCGGTCTGTCTGTCTGCTTCTGTGAGACTCTATTAAAGCTAAAAACTTCAGTACAGCCATCACATAGACATGCCCTCATTCCTATATAGCTTGTGTGTGTGTATGTCTGTGTTTCAGGTGTAATCTCCTCATTTGCTAGCTACGTTTGTAAAACGTTAACAGGGAGGATGGGGCCTTCGTTAGGGGCGGTGAGTGTGTCACACATCATGAACATTTTATTCTGATTGTTATAATGATTTATTTTAACACTACTGCATGGTAATATAATATATACTGTACTGTAGTAACCTGTACTTAAAGAAATATACCACTAGAGGGTGCTACTGGTTTAATTTTCTCAAAGGAAAGTCTCACATCCTTTACATTGATTTTGAATGTGTGTGTGTGTGTGTGTGTGTGTGTGTGTGTGTGTGTGTGTCAGTCTGGCGCTATTATGACCGTGCTCGCTGCCGTCTGCACGAAGATGCCTGAAGCTAAATTGGCCATCGTCTTCCTTCCTATGTACACCTTCACTGCAGGAAACGTGAGATACACACACGTGCACACATACATACGCATACATACACATACATACACACACACACATACACACACACACGTGCACACACACACACATACACACACACGTGCACACACACACATACATACACGCACACACATACATACATACACACACGCACACACATACATACACACTCACGCACACATACACGCACACACATACATGCACGCACACACATACACGCACACATACACACGCACGCACATACATACACACATGCGCACACACGCACATACATACACACACGTGCACACACACATACACACGCGCACACATACATACACACACATCCACACACGCGCACACACTTACACATGCACACACATACACACACACAAATACACACATACATGCACACACCATAAAAGTAATGAAAAGCTCTTTTATTTTTATTTCCTGATATTTGTTGTGATGTCACTTCTTGAATCAGGCACTGAAAGCCATCGTTGCCCTGGATACAGCAGGTTTGATTATGGGATGGCGCTTTTTTGACCACGCTGCTCATTTAGGGGGCGCTCTGTTTGGCATGTGAGTGAAACACACACACATACGCACATCTCAACACTGTACTCTAATCACATAATTATCAACCATAATCTGTATGTATCTCTCTCTCTCTTGTGTGTGTGTGTGTGTAAAGATGGTACATCATCTACGGTAATGAGTTGATCTGGAAGAACAGAGAGCCACTGGTGAAAATGTGGCACAACTTCCGGACACGAGGACCTGGTACCGGCGGAAACGGATCCCTCTAGAGCATCATGGGGAAAAAATATTACATCGGATCATCATAGTAAACACCAATGTATTAGGAATGAGTGTGTACTGTGTGTGTGTGTGTGTGTGTGTGTGTGTGTGAATGAGCTGTGATTAAACTTATTTCAGTTGTTCTTTTGGACTATAAATAAAACGTTTATTACGTTGTTTGGTTTACATGTTTTTTGTTTTTATTTAATGTTATACGTTTAAAAGGATTTCTGTCCGCCACTATGTGATGATGTCACAGTGGCCGTTAGAGCAGCTGACCAATCAGCAGCGACGTGTGACTGAACAGTGGAACTGCACGCTGGTTAGAATCCCGACGCGCGTCGGTATAATCGCACACTCGCTGGTGCGCAATAATAACATCGTTGATTATTTCCCTGTAACAGCACGTTCTGAAGTGTTTTATTCCTCTTACACCACAATGCTTTGTCAACGATGACAATTTTTCATTTATTAAAGAGCGAAATCTGACGCTTTTTAACCGTTTATAGTTACCGTTCTGGAACGTCCATGAAGACTAGTTGGAGTTACACTGACACTGGAGACTCCTTCCATAAATTTTACAGAAACATCTCGCAGCAAACTTCACGATGTTTATGATTATTTTTGTTTTGTTAAATAACACATTTTTATTCGTTTATTGTTACTGTAAGATTATGCAGACCATCCGCTATACGAGTCCCTGTGAGTGAGATGTTTCTAGAGAAACCAAGATATTAGATCACGGAACAGTGTGTTTATGCTATGATTGTTAGAAACTGTCACTGAAACCAGGAGTATTGCATGAAACTGGGAAGTGTGTGTGTATATATATATATATATGTGTGTGTGTGGGTGTGTGTGTGTAAACTGCTGTGATATTCAGTAACTGCAGTTTCAGTTGGAGAACTTTGATCCCAGTTAAATGTAAATGATTGACAATGATGACTGACACACACACACACACACACACTCCATCCTCGATCGCAGATTTCTGTCTTTATAATATAATAAACTGCTACATTCTCTCAATGCTAGAAACAGGGTTGGGATTAAGGATTAGGAACAGGGTGTTGTTATGGAAACCTAGAAAACAATCTGATCGGTTGTTTGATATTTCATCTTCTTTTTAAATGAATGTTTTTATCAAAACTTCCCCTTTTATGCTGCTCGTGCTTCTCTAAGCACAACGTACTGTTCTCATTTGCATAACGCTGGTTATGCTGACTTTTTTGCTCAGGTTTACCATAACACATTTGCAAATAGGGAGTATGGGTTGGGGATTAGGATTTAAAGATTAGGAGTTAAAAGATAAGGGTTTGGATTAAGAGTTAAGGATTAGGAGTTAAAAGGTTTTGGATGAAGAGTTAAGGATTAGGAGTTAAAAGTTAAGGTTTTGGATTAAGAGTTAAGGATTAGGAGTAAAAAGATAAGGGTTTGGATTAAGAGTTAAGGATTAGGAGTAAAAAGATAAGGGTTTGGATTAAGAGTTAAGGATTAGGACTTAAAAGATAAGGGTTTGGATTCAGAGTTAAGGGTTTGGATTAAGAGTTAAGGATTAGGAGTTAAAAGATAAGGGTTTGGATTAAGAGTTAAGGATTAGGACTTAAAAGATAAGGGTTTGGATTAAGAGTTAAGGATTAGGAGTTAAAAGATAAGGGTTTGGATTCAGAGTTAAGGATTAGGACTTAAAAGATAAGGGTTTGGATTAAGAGTTAAGGATTAGGACTTAAAAGATAAGGGTTTGGATTCAGAGTTAAGGGTTTGGATTTAGAGTTAAGGATTAGAAGTTAAAAGTTAAGGTTGGGGATTGATGTTGGAGGTTTGGGATTAGTTTTATGTATTAGGAATTAGGATTTGAGAGTTAAGGTCCGGACGGAAGGTTTAGGAGTTAATGTTGGGAATTAGCTTTTAAGATTGAGGATTTTAGGGGTTACTGTTATGTTAGGGATTATGATTTTGGGTTTGGGAGCTAACATTGGGGATTAGCTTTTATGCTTTAGAAGTTATTGATTTAGATTGGGGTATTATGGTTTAGAAATTAGGTATTAACATTGGGAGTTATGATATATGATTTAGGAGCTGAGGTCCTGTATTAGGATTGAGGGTTTAGACATTTAGGCAAGGATTAGGATTTGGGTTAGGGATTAAGATTAGGGTTTAGGAGAACATGATGGGGATTTGGACTTAGGGTTTAAGAATTTAATGACATAAAGTTGGGGACTAGGATTCAAGTGTTAAAAGTTAAGGTCTGGAGTTAATGCTTTAGAGTGTAGGAGTTTAGAAATGTTTGGGTGTTGGAGTTTAGGATTTAGGACAAGGTTTATCAGTGTTGAAGAGTTAGAGGTGGAGATTGGGGTTTAGGAGTTGTGTTGGGCTTCATGAATTAGGGTTTAACAGTAAAGAAGGCTAAAAAGTAGGGTTCTGGAGATTGGGGATGTTCGTTTTAGATATTATATTTGGTGTCAGGAGTTTAGGACTTTGTGTTTGTTGTGATGGGCTAATCTTTTCCAGCACACATCTAGCCCTCCTGAACAAAATCCACTGCCGTTGTGTTTAGCTGCTCTGTTTTGGGGGTCACTGACCCAAAGCCAATATTAACACAGTGACTTACACGACTCGAGACAGTGAGGCAGAACCGCACACTGTTTAACACTCAGGAGACTCACAGAGCAGGTAAGTTGAGGAATTACACCTGAAAAGTGATCAGATGAAAGTTGTCACCTTTACTGCGTTTCTGATTTTATTGCTGCTGCTTTACTGGATTAAACCCATCCTCCTGTGATGCGTTCTGGTGTTTTGTGTGCACATGTTGCACTTCAGCTACAAATTAAAGGTTCAACAAAGATATGCTCACTGAATAAGAGTAAATTTAAGTTACATTTTAGCTTCTAGTGACATGCCAAGTAAAACGGACGTTCAGCCTAAATCATTATAAGCACTAGGCTTCTTTTAGAGTTAGCATTAGCTTTTTTCCCACGCTTTTTGTTTTAGCATTAGAACTATTCTTGTTTCTAGCCTGTCTCTGGTTCCTATGTTAGCATTAGCTCCTCTCTATGTTACAACATGTACAACAACGTCACCATTAAAACCCTTCTTTCCTCAGAAATAACTTTTAGATCCATTCAAAATGGCTTCACTGGTTTAATTTCCCTGCGTAAAGAAACAAGTAGAGGCTTCTAATGTGTTTCTGGTGATCTGTGATGGTCGTATAATGGAATATATTTTTCCTAATGGTTCCTGATTGCTTATCTAATTTTATTCAGATGGTAATTATTGGGTTCTGCTGGTATTTAATAGTAACCAGAACATTTTTAATGGACCCCTAAAGAAATTCATTAAACCAAGCGTATAGTATGTTATCATTAGCCTTTTTTGTGTGTTTTTGACACTTAGAATTAACTCCATCCTTAGTCTTGGTTTAGGAGTTAGGGTTTATGGGTTGTGGTGGAGGTTATGAATTTGGATTAAAGGAGTAGTTCGATTTTTTTTTTTTTTTAAAGGACATTTACACAATTCTCCATGTTTGAATCTTTATGTAATGGAAGTCTAGCCCACCATAAACCTTTTCTGTAAATATCAATTTCAAGCCACATCTAGCTCTTGGCTTTGCAGGTTAGGTACCAGGGGTTAGGTTTAGGATTAGAGATTAGGGGTTGGGAGTACAGATCAGGAGTTGGGATTAGGGATTAGGGATTGGGGGTTGGGATTAGTCATTAAAGTGTTGGGATTAGAGATGAAAGGGTTTGGATTAGAGACTAAAGAGTTGGGATTCAGAGATTCACAGGTTGGGATTAGAGACTAAAGGGTTGGGATTACAGAGTAGGAGTTGGGATTTGGGATTAGAGATTCGGGTTTGGAATTCGAGATTAAGGGGTTGGGATTACAGAGTAGGAGTTGGGATTAGAGATTAACTGGTTGGTATTAGAGACTAAGGGGTTGGGATTACAGAGTCGATGTAGGGATGAGAGATTAAGAGGTTGGGATTAGAGATTAAGGGTTTGGGATTAGAGTGTAAGGGGTTGGGATTAGAGATTAAGAGGTTAGGATTAGAGATTAATGATTTGGGATTAGAGATTAAGGGTTGGGATTACAGAGTAGGAGTTGGGATTAGAGACGAAGGGGTTGGGATTAGAGATTAAAGGGTTGAGATTAGAGATGAGACTCTCTCTATATATATGGGTTATAATATCTCCATTCCATTTCTGTGCTTCAGTTTCTGCCTTTCTTCTCAGTGATGGCGGAGGTAATGGTGGAGGTGATGGGCGTGGTCCTGGCCATTCTCGGTTGGTGTTTGGAGTCGAGCAGCACAAACTCAGCGGTGTGGCGGATACACACCAATGCCGACTCAGTGATGACGAGCAGCTCACAGTATGAAGGCTTGTGGAAGAGCTGCGCTTCCAACAACATGGGGGTGCAGTGTGTGACACACCCCACAACACTGGGGCTGCCTGGTGCGACACACATGCACACACACACACACAAACACACACACACACACACACAAAACACCAGTGACACTCAGAGACACACCCATCTGTCCCACTCATACAGACCAATATGTCCTACTGAGGGGAGAAAAAAACGGTTTCAGACAGGCTGTCCTTAAATGTTGTGGTGACATCATACTCTGTGATCAAGTTTGTTATTGGCTGACCAACAAACCTAAGCTCTACCCTCAGGAACGTGTGTCACTCTTCCGAATCATGTGATCACACTGATAAGGCAAACCATAAACCTTTAGAGGAGACACGCTTAATCGAAACCTAGATTCATCATCATCATTTTCTGCCCGTTTGTTGTCATGGCAACCGTGGGATAGTCTCAGGTTTATGACTTTATGGCCCTTCCGAGTAAAGTCCTCTTAACACCCTGTCTCACACACACACACACACACACACTCCCAGAGAGGAGGCCGTCGGACTGGGATTTACTCTAAATACGTTTTCATGCTATAGATTTAGTGTGTTGTTCTCTAGGACAGTGTGTGTTAGCTGTTTGTATCTGTTAGCGTTTACTTTAGGTGTGTGTATGTGTGTGTGTGTGTGAGAGAGAGTGTGTGTTAGCTCTCTTGTAGCACTAACCTTTAGATTTATTTGTACTCGTTAACACAAAAGGCCAGTTAGTGCACTGTGCCGCAGTGTGTATTAGTGAGTATAGCAGTTTTGCCGAAGTGTGTGTGTGCGTGTGTGTGTGTGCGCGATCATGTCGATGGCGATGGAGTTACTGGGCTTCTTGTTGTGTGTGGGTGGGTGGCTGCTGAGCGCCGTGAGTTTAGCGAATAACTACTGGCGCGTGTCGTCGTACGCGGGCAGCGTGATCATGAGCACACAGCAGTACGAGAACCTGTGGCAGGCGTGTGTGAAGGCCAGTACAGGAATCAGTAACTGCAGACGCTTCGAGTCCATGCTCGCACTGGATGGTAACACACACACACACACACACACACACACACACACACACACTTTATGTCTCAGAGGACCTCGGCTGGTTGGGGGGGTATTCTATACATTATATGTAGTACACTACATGTAAATAAATACATTGTTTGTATTGTATTATACACTGTTTACACATTCTTTATCACTATTGTGTTAACTGTGTGTGTGTGTGTGTGTGTGTGTAGCCCATGTGCAGGCATGCCGTGCTCTGATGATCATAGCCCTGCTGCTTGGACTCGCCTCGATCCTCCTCTCTGTCCTGGGGCTGAAGTGCACCAAACTGGGCGGCATGAAGGAGACGAGTAAAGGACGACTCACACTCACCGCTGGATTGATGTTCATACTGTCTGGTGTGTAACACACACACACACAAAGACTGTGTGTGTGACAGTGTGTAATATGTGTGTGACAAATCAACACCGTTTGTGTGTTTCAGGCTTGTGTGTGCTGACGGCTGTGTCGTGGTACGCGTCGCGCATCGTTCAGGAGTTCAACGACCCCTTTTACGTGGGAACAAAGTGAGCAAACCCACACATACACACTGTGGAATTCTGACCGGTCAGGTGTGCTTGTATGGATGGAAAGAATTGTTGTGTAATCATTGATAGGGTGAAGTTTTCCGTAAGGGGATGTTTATTTCGCATGTTTTGGAAGGAGTCTCCAGTGTCAGTGCTTCGTATCGGTCGGTTCTCTGACACATTTCTGATTGTTTCAAGAGGGAGAAAAGCGAGAAGGTGGTACTCTCGGGAACAACGTAAGCGAATACAGGAGCTAGCCTGTTTCTCGGACGTTCCGACGTTCAGTGCGACCACGGACGGATAAAAACGTTCTAAGCGTTGGCGGATCGCTGTGGTATAAGAGGAATAAAACACGTGCTGGAGGAAAAATAATCGGCGTCGGGGTGGTAACAGCGCACACCATCATCACACCATCTTATCGCTGGTTATTTTCCCGTTACCCTCAGTGACCTTGGCAAGAGGTTCATGGATAGACAGACAATAACGTTTTCGATAAGAGCGGTTGAACACACTGTTTATGGGGCAGTTAAAGGTAAACGATTTCGCTGGAAGTAAGAAAAAAGAGGACAAGATGGAGGAAAAGGGAGGAGAGGAAGAAAGTCACGATGAAGGAAGGAATGAAATAAAGTATAATGTGTATAAGGTGTATAATGTGTGTGTGTGTGTGTGTGTGTAGATCTGAGCTGGGAACTGGTCTGTATTTGGGTTGGGCCGCGGCGGTGTGTGTGATTATGGGAGGAGCCATGCTGTGTGGATCGTTCAAGAGAGCAAGATCACCAAAACCCACAGAGTGTGTATCACACACACACACACACACAGACACACACACACTGAACTGATTAAACTGTTTATACGCTAAACTGCGATATTCAGACTGTTCTTCCTGCCAGAAACATGACTGGAATTATAGCTACATAGAAATTTAGACCGTAGTTCTTGAAAAATCTGATTAAAAGACAAAACACAGAGCGGGATACGGAGACATTTCTTCATTTAGACAAAAATAGGTGAAAATTCTGTTCATTCTGGAAAAAAAAAAAAAACGTCCGTATCCGACGACCCCTCTTGAGACTCGCTGACGTGAACCTCGGTTTTGTTTGGTCATTTCATTATTAGAAAGAAAGCAATCTAAACTAATCTGTAATTTAAGACAAATAAGACTAGCTATTCAAGTAGGACAAAAGTAATGGCGTCCTATTTTAAAAACAGAAAAACAAAAACGAGGACGAGTCAGTGTGTGTCTGTGGTAGCGACGCGTAGCTGCAGTGGCTGAGCTGCGTTACTGGAAACTTTCACCGTTTAGTTGTCATTTTGCCTTTAGCAGAGCCCTTCGCCTTTTATGGAGTTTTTGTAAATCTGGCAGGAATTTTTAGTTCTACAAGAAACATGTAGTAAATGATAACACTCATACATGAAGCATCCACACTAATATCCTGCAGTTTTGAAGTTTCCAGAATAATAATATTGTGTGTGTGTGTGTGTGTGTCAGTGGTTACAGGTACAAGTCGTCAGCCAATCAGCAGATCTATAAAACAGGCACTCACTTGGAGAGCAGCACCTCCAGAGCGTACGTCTGAGCCCAGAACCCTCTACACACACTGGAAATGAAAATTGTTTATAAAAATGTTTCTGGCACATAGCATGTGTGAGTGTGTGTGTTGTTTGTGGTGTTAAACATGATGTCTTTGTGTTGTTATTGTGAATAAATGTTTCCGAAATTGCAGGCTTTTGCCTTTATGAATTAAGATGTTTTTGTTTTGTGTTGTTGTTGTTTGGGGTTTTTGTTTGTTTGTTGGGGGGGGGGGGGGGGGGGGGGTTGTTACATTTTTTAGTAAATAACAACAATAGATTCTATTTATATAACTTCCGTTTTGGATAAGTAGAGTAATTGATCAGTACTTGTTTTCTGTATGTGGGGTTGGATAATATTTTGGCATGTTAATGAGGAATAAATTAAAAATTGTGAATATTTCTTTTCTGATGTTTGATGTGAATAAATCAGAACGGATATACTTGCGCCATCTAGTGTCCTTTTATTTAAACTGTGGTAGTAATAAATGTAACTGAAGGTTTCATCATTTAAATAAATCCTTTACGTTTTATATGCTCATTTTTGTATTGCGTTATTAATTAATAAGTTTACTGACTGAAACTAACACTTTATTACTTTTATTTCTTCGACAAATATGAATAATCTTCTGCTGCTCCTTTAAAAAATAAAAATAAATAAATAAAATAAATATTTAAAAAGCTACTCTTAAAGGTTATTTTAGATTCAGTTACGCTGATTACCAAATAAGGAGTTCCGGGGAAAATGTCTGTTTTGGTTATGAGGGCGTGCGTTAAGCTTAACAGCCGGAAGTGATTTTGTGCACGAGCCAAGATGGCGGTTCCGAATGTGTGTGGAGTTGGCTAGCTATCAGGCGACTTCATGTGATTTCTTTCTTCGTTTTATTTTGCACGTATCAACAAGGATTCTCTCAAGAAGTGTTTAGAAATACTGGAGGAAACCTTTAACTCACGTGAGCTGCTAACATGTTTCCGCATTTAAAAAAGTATTTATGCTAGCTAGCAAGTTAAGATATTAGTCATTTGTCCTAACCGCAGAACGTTTTATTTTAATTCAGCGCAGTTAAAGTGTATATTTGTTTTGTATAAAGCACTAGTATTTTTAATTATTTATAAATATATGTTTAAAGTATATATATATAGAAATTCCCCGTTGTTGTTCATGTTTGTTTTGCCAAGTTATAGCTCGTAACGCTGCATTCATTACCGCGCATGCGTGTTAGCGTCATGTTGTTGTAGTAAGTGCGCATGCGCGGTGCCGTACTGTCACATTTAGCCTGCTTAGACTTAGCTAGCTACCCTGATAGTGTTAGTCGTTAACGTTAACCGACTTTAAAAAAAAAAAACGCAGATTTTTTCAAATTATTTATTTGTGAGAAGATAAAGAACTGATTTTATCCGTGTGATTTGTGCAGCGAATCGGTTGGATGATGACATGGCAAGTCTAGTTAGCAGGGTGGCTAACATGCTACCTTAGCTAGTTTACCTGTTCATCCATTAATCAGCAAATAATGATGATTTAATATGATCTAAAAAGGTAATATTAGTGACTGGTTATAATATAACGCCTATATAATGTAACTTTTTTTTAAAAAAGGTACTTTTCTGAAGTTTGTTTAGAGTTCTTTGTTTCAGTTTCACCCACTGTTTTGGAAATATTCAGGTGTTAGTGTTGGTTTTGACAAACTCTAGTTTCATACCAGTTTAGACTTAAAAAACAACAACCCAAGAACATTAAATATATTCCATTAAAAAAAACAACAATTTAAAAAGAAAACGTGAGTTGAATGTTTGTCTGGTTACATCCGGGTCTCTAACCTGCCCCGAAGCTGTCCTCATAATTTTATTTATTCACTATTTTTAAATGTATTGTTTTACTTTATTAAATGTAGGAAACAGATTTTATGAGTGAAATTATCTTATTTCGCTCTATGTAACTCTAGACAGAAATAATGGGTATGCCAAGTCACGTGACATGATGTCACCGATTTCCAGTGCCCGGTTTGTTTGATTGACAGGCTGTCAGAACGCATCACAGAGAGGAAAAACACTCACTCTGTCTGAAGAAGACAACCAATCACTCTTTGTGTGTGTGTGTGTAGCGATGGCAGGTCGCAGGGTGGAGTGTGTGTGGAAGAGACACGTGGCGCAGCAGCTGAAGCAGAGGGACCGTGTGCAGCGACAGGCCTTTGAGGAGATCATCCAGCAGTGTGAGTGACTGTAACACAGTTACACACTTTATTCACACACACACACACACACACACACACACACACTGAGTCTGTGTCTGTTTCTCTCTATCTGTCTCAGACTGACTGTCTGTCTGTCTATCGGAGTGTCTCTCTGTCTGAACTGAGTGACTGACTGTCTGTCTGTCTCCATGAGTGACACTCACTGACTCTCTTGTGCTGTCTCTCTCTCTCTCTCTCTCTCTCTCTCTCTGTGTAGATAACAGGTTGTTGGAGAAGTCAGACCTGCAGGCTGTGCTCTCAGAGCGACTGCAAACAGAGAAATATGAACTACAGAGCAGACATGACCTCAGGTCAGTGACCTCTGACCTCAGCGATATCCAGCAGTGTTTATGTGTAACATGTATGAAAGTTTATTTTGATAACAGTCTGTGTGTGTGTGCGCGCGAGCAGCCCGGGGGCCGAGTTGAGCCACTGTGACCTGCTGCAGCAGGAAATGTCTCGGATGCGCATCAAACACCAAGAGGAGCTCACCGAGCTGCACAAAAAACGCGGAGAGGTTAGCACACTACAACCAAACACACACACACTGCTAATCAGCGGGATTGGGGGGGGGGGCGAACCAGGCCAGACCCCACACACACACACACACACACACACACACACCATTAATGCTGTTCATCATAAGTATAGTGTTAAAGATGCATTAGTGTTTTCGCTTTACTGTTTTCAGCTGAGATGATGAGTAATGAGGCTCTGATGAACTGAAGTGTGTGTGTGTGTGTGTGTCTCTGTCTCCAGCTGGCCCAGAGTGTAATCGAGCTGAATAACCAGATTCAACAGAAAGACAAAGAGATACAGAACAACGAGGCCAAGTGAGTACCACATGACCCTGTTAGCGTTCTGTGTGTGTGTGTGTTCACTTTGATTTATTTTAGCTAGTTAATAAATAGTCATTGGTTTTCTAGTGGTCCTGGGATCTATCTCTCTGAGAGGTTCAGTTTCAGTCTGGGTCACGTTCCGTACTGAACGATGTGGAACAGTAATATGAGTAATACGCATGTGAGCGATGGCGCTCTGAAAAGTAGCACAAACCAGTCAGGACTCGCTGAGGTGGGATTTTGTCAGACCTGAAATGAAATGGTGTCTCCTCTGTCAATGCTCAACCCGAAAAACATCAGTTACAGCAGTAATCGGGTTATACACCACCACAAAGTTCACACTTAGAACCACACAAACGGGCAAAGCATCAGCTGGTGGAGGAGCTCCGACTCCCTGAACGCCCACCAAACTGCACATAATGCGACTTTCTTTATTTACCTTTTCCGAGCGAGACACTGCCACCCCCATTTTTAAAATTTATTTATTTATTTATTTTTGCGCTTGACTTATCACTGATTGTTTATTAAAGTTTCTTGACGTTGGAAATATTTTTTCAAAATGTATGTTTATTCCTGCAAATGAGGCTTCATTAAATTCACCGTGTCGACATTTGCATGCTTAACCAGGTAAATTCACCTCAAATCAAGATTTAAAATAAATAAATAAATAAAATGTTCCAGATTGTCCCCATGTCAGAGTTGTGTGAATGTCACTATTTCCAATAAACAGTGCGCAAAACTTCACGTTCAAATCCGTGTCCGTTTCCCGAGACATGGCGTTTTTTGTGGCCCTGAAGAGTGCCACAAGTCATTACTTTTGCTATTTATATGGGGTGTGAAATTTTCAGGGGTCGTCGTGGAAGACGTCTTTAATCGGTCTCTACAGGACTGAACAAGCAATATCAAGGGCCGAGACGCGTCACCGCGACACGTGTTCATTACTGTGAAAGACGATTTTGTGCGATCGCGATTTCGCCAACTGTGTTTGTTTTATTATTACGTTTTCTCCCGTTTGAATTGACGTGTAGAAATCCTATGAAACTACAAAGGCTTTCGGATTTGTGCGGTGTTATTTCACAGTGTATTATATATAAACGTTAAAAAGAGCAACATTTTTGTTCATTCATTTTTAAAAAATTTATGTTTATGGAATGTGTGTGTGTGTGTGTGTGTGTGTGTGTGTGTGTGTGTGTGTGTGTGTGTAGGATGTTGGAGTACCAGCAGCAGATCTCCCAGCTCGAAGGCGATTGCCGTGAGCTGCGCAACTGCTTGTCGGACCTGGAGCGAGCCAATCAGATGCTACGGGACGAGTACGACGCCTTACAGATCACGTTCAGCGCTCTGGAGGAGAAACTGCGCAAAACCACAGAGGACAATCAGGAGCTCGTCACACGCTGGATGGCCGAGAAGGCACAGGAGGCGAACCGGCTCAACGCGGAGAACGAGAAGGACTGCAGGTCAGTGCCACACACACGTTCACACTGCGAGCCTCAGTGTTCAAATCTGACTCGTATTATCTTCTTTACGTGTCTGTATTCGATTCTATAACAGAAGAGCATTGAAAAGCATGTGTAAAAAGTGTGAACGTGGGGTGTTTTGAAGGTGATCGCCTGTTTATTCATTCACTAATGAACATACCTGGCTGACGAAAGCAAGCAGGTCAGCAGTTACAGATGGGCCATCAGGACTCTTAATAGCTACATTGACTCTTAATAGCTGCAAGAGTCTAGTCATGTGACCTTTCAGACCTGCCGAGTTCAACAGTAAGAAATACACGTCCGTATTACATTTATATAAAAGATCGTGTGTTCTTCACTAGCCCAGTGTCAATGTGAACTTCAAAAGCAGAAATTTTATTTTTATTTACTTAGAATTTTTAAATTAAGATGTTCTAGGTTGTAATTTTTTTTTTTTTGATTAAAAATTTTTTTCAGTACATTTCAGATTTACATTAATGACCATGTTATAATACATTACAGTTTCTGTTTCACCAGCTCGTTCAGAGGGTACGGTGGATGCTCCACATAATCTAAACATAACAGTAATAATATAATGCAAATTTACAATTAAATTTCATTTAAAAAAAAAGTGATTTATAAAACCGCGAGCGAACTGGATTTCCGTCTATGTAAGGTAGTAAACGTTTATACAAGTCCGATCTTTGGTTTAAATGTTCTAATTTTATTGTGGCAGTTGCATACGGTGTTTTAGTGTCAAAAAAAGCTTTAGTCCTGCTCTCTGATTTATCTGTCTCAATGTTTTCATGGAGAGGTGTGAATTGTTTGCCTAGCAGGGAGGTCAAACTCCGCCCATTTCCCATCCCGCTGCTCACCAGCAGTTAAGCACACAGTCATGAAACTGCACACACAGAAAGCCACCAGTGTCCTGACTAATTTTATACCAGAACTGCATGATAATATAATTCATTTGTTTATACTAATTGAAAATGTCCGATAAGTCGTTTTTCCATTCCGTCGGCGGAATGAACGCGAGTGTCGGGGTTTATGGAGTTAAAAGCACTAATTATTTCTGTCTTTAAGCATCTGCATATTTTGTTTTTTTATTATTTAGTTTTAACACTTAGTGTTGAATATTAGTGTTAAATAATAATAACTATAAACTTAGTGTTAAGAAATAAGTTATTTGTTTAGTTTGAACACTTAAGATCGATAGTAAAAGTAGGTTAAAGTAGTTTTATTTTTATTGTTAACTGTAAAAATGGGAAATATTTAATGTGTTTAATCTGTTCAGCGCTTTAACATTTGTCATTGGCCTTTTATTTAATACTCACATGTTTCTTAATTTCACCTGCGGTTTGTTCAACTAATCATGGTGAATTATTTTGTTGTAGTTGATTTTATTTATTTAAAGATTCTGATGTTGATGTCAGTTTGTTCCATGCTGTATTTCACACTAAAAAACAAACAAAAAAAAGTTTCTCTTTTTAAAACACTTCACTTAAAACAGCACATCGCTAACACATGACATGTTTTTATTCAATTAAACTTTGGCAAATATAGTAAAGCATAAACATATCTGTTCTGTGCCATCGTTAGTATTTTAATGATGCTTTACTGTGTGTGTGTTCAGGCGCAGACAAGCGAAGCTGCAGAAAGAGTTGGCTGACGCCGCAAAAGAACCACTTCCTGTTGATATGTAAGTGTGTGTGTTTTTGGTTAATGTTTGTTTGTTTGTTTGTTTGTTTGCTGTATACCACACTGTGATCTGACTTGGATAGTAATCCTGTTCTCCGATTGGCTCAGGGATGATGACATTGAGGTGCTTTCAGAGGAGACGGGGAAAGGGACAGGAGAGACGTCTCCCAACCACCCAGTGCGCGGCACACCCAGGTATGCGCGCGCACACACACACACGCACACATGCGCGCGCACACACACACACACACACACAGCCAACTATTCACACTCCTGCTTTTCTGTTGTCTGACTCTATACGCGCTCTCTCTCTCTCTCTCTCTCTCTCGCTGTCTCTGTGTTGCTGTCTACCTGTCTCTCCATTTGTGTGTGTGTGTGTGTGTGTGTGTGTGGATCTGTGTCTTCTTGTCTGTCTGTTCACCACTCCTGGATTTTCTGTCTCTCTCTCTTTCGATCGTTGGTGGTCTACCCACATCTGCCGCTTAGCCTGTCTCTCTCACTGTCTGCCTTCTTATGCTTTCTCTGTCTCTTGCTTTCTCTATCTATCGCTATCTGTCTTTCTTTCTGTGTCTCTCCCTGTCTGTCTGCCCACCTCTCCTGGATTTTCTGTCCTATAATCCGTCTTAATCAATTCTCTCTCCCTGCTTTCTATTAGACTGTCTGTCTGCCTGACTGCTTCTCTCTCTCCCTGTCTCTGTGTATCTGCGTGCCTCTTCTGTTTTGGCACTCTACCTGTCTTTTCTTCCTTCTGTCAATGTCTCTCTCTCTCTCTCTCTCTCTCTCTCTCTCTCTCTCTCTCTCTCTCTCTGTGTGTGTCTGTCTTGCAGTGCCTCCTGATTTTTCCATCTCTCTTTTCCTGCAGTCACAGATATTAACCCTTCATTCACAATGAATGAACAGTCTGTCTGTCTCTCATTTCTTGTATATTCACGTTCTCAGTAGACGAGCGTCTCAGCTTCCTCCTGGTAACCTCCTAGATTCCATCACCAATATATTTGGGTAAGTGTGTGGGTGAGTGAGCATGAGAGATGGTGTACATTTGTGAGAAACATAAAAGATGGTGTGTGTTAGTGTGGTCAGGCGGCGGTCACTGAACTCGCACGGCTCACCCCCGGACATGGCGGAGACTCCCTCCGGTGTGTGCGCAGACGTCCGCGTCCCCTCCACTGCACTTCACTTGTTCGTGAGTCACTTTATCTCTAAATTTGTGCGAAAGGTCATCGCTGTATCTAAAACGGTGCCCAGTTTCCCAACAAAGTGTGACTGCATTGCATTGTGGGTAAATTCTCCCCACTTGTTTTGAAAGTTAGCCTATTGTAGCGCCGTATTACTAGAAGTCTTTACAAGGTCAATGATGAGTTGTAAAAGGTCTGAAGCTGAGAGCTCCTCCCCTTCAGCTCCTCAGGTCCTCCCAGCCCACCTGCTGCTGTTTCCCAGCATGCTCTAGTTCTGTGTGTTGGGGCTGCACAGTGGCTGATACTGAGAGACGTTCTGCTCAGTGTGTGTGTGCGAGAGAGAGAGACGGCATGACGCACGGAGTAGAAACGTCTGACAGAAACATTCACACCCTCACTTCATTATACACACACTTGTGCACATACACTTGCACGTACACACACTTTTGAGCACACACACAGGAGGGCGGAGCTTCAGGGGGTGAGCAGCTCATGATCTCCAGTTTTCAATCTGAGACCTTCGATCGGAAACGATGTAATGCGTGTAATATTAATTTAAAAATGAATTTAAATCAAATGAAAACCAAATGAATCAGTTGAGTTCATTGCCATGAATCAAAGTGAGTCGATTGGGATAACCGAATCAAATTAACAAATCAAATTAATGATCAGCGCTGAACAATGAGTCAAATCAATGAATCAGCATGAATCAAATTTTTGGCTAAGATGAACAGATCAGTATGAATCGATATGAATTGATTTAATTAATCAGTCTGAGTATAGTGCAGATGTGTTGGATGATTTTATGACTCAAATAAACATTTGTAAATAGTGGGAGCTGGTGTGTACAGTCTGTGAACAGCTGACTTTGATTCTAACAATCATTCTGTGTGTGTGTGTGCGCGTGCAGGATGCCCATGAAGGCGAGGTGAATGCAGTCAGGTTCAGTCCTGGCTCTCGTCAGTTCGCTACAGGAGGAATGGACCGACGTGTAAAACTTTGGGAGGTGATTGCAGGTACTGTACATGCTCGTTAACCTGATGAATGTAAAATGAGATGACTCCCCTAAACAATACCACCCACCACACACAAGCGAAAAATTCTGTGTGCGACAGTCAAACAAAGGGTGTGTTCTGAAAATCGGACCTTGATGTTAAAACTTATGGGTCGTGTTGTGAAGGTCAGGGATGAGTTCTGAATCCAATGGCTCCTCTGTTCCTCCCAGACCACCAGCATTCTCTAGGTGTGAGGCACTCCCCGCAATGTGTGTGTTAATGAGGGCGTAAGGAGTTTTAATGTTTGTGTGTGTAGGTCACTGTGAGTGTAAAGGCACTTTGATGGGCAGTAACGCTGGAATCACCAGCATCGAGTTCGACAGCACGGTGAGTAAATCATCACACATGCAGCGTGGTGTATTTTTCCACATACACCCACACAACCTGTACTTCAATCGGCTCAGATCTAAGGAATCTAAGGCTCTAAGAGATCTAAGAGATCTAAGGCTCAGATCTAAGGAACACAAAATTCTAAATGAATCACTGTAAAACAATTAATAAAATAAATATGATTAAGATCAAATGAATCAAAACAAGCTAATCATAGAACCAGAGGACTTGGTGTAACCAATGAGTTAATGAATCATGTAAAATAAATAAATAAAATGTGATGTAATGATCCGTAGTAATCAATGCGTCAAATGAATGTATCCATATCAATCAATATGGATCAAATAATTGACTCAAATGAGCAAATTTGTATAAATCAATTAAATGAATCGATATGAATGAAATGAACAAATCGCTGTGCATTTGAATCGTTAATGAGGAGTTAATGTAACTGATGAATTAATCGTGGGGGGGGACGTATCTGATTAATAATCAGCATAAATTAATACTAGTCAAATGAATGAATCGTTTGAATCATAGGGTGATTCAAATGAATCGATGGAATGATTTAATTAATTTGAATCTAAGTGTATTAAATGAACAGATCATCCTAGTTCATTCGATTCATGAATCAGAGGAGTTAATCAATGTGATTTGAATGGTCGGAATCAATCTGAATGAATCATGTAAGAGTGAATTTGATTAATGATCAGAATGGATTCAAAATGAGTCAAATGAACGAATCAAGCATGAACAAATGAATAAATTGGTATAAATTGGTCGTAATTAATCTGTACGAATTAACCGAACAGATCAAAAATAAACGTTAATTGAGTGAATGGATATGATTTGAACAGATTGATTTTGCTTGGTATGAATCAGAATGGTTTTAATAAGTGTGTGTCCTCCTCAGGGCTCTTACCTGTTGGCTGCGTCCAATGACTTTGCGAGCCGAATCTGGACAGTAGACGACTACAGACTGAGGGTGAGACACACACACACACACACACACACACACACACACACACACACGCACGCACGCACGCACGCACTCTGATCAAGAGATGCATCCTGAAGGTCAGTGATGTGATGTAAAAGGTCTGAAGCTCAGAACTCCACCCCTCCATTTCCTCAATTCCACCGAGCCACCTCAGCTGTGTTTTCCAGCATGCTCTAGGTATGTGTGTTGGGGTGCTTGGAGGCTGACATTGAAGAGTGCTCTGCTCAGAGTGTGTGTGTTTGTTAGAGATACCAGACACACACATGGCAGCAGTGTCCAACATGGAGGTGGAGACCTGAGCTACTGATCTCACCTTCATACTGAGACCTGCACAACCTGTGTGTGTTCGAGTGAGAGAGAGACAGAGACAGAGAGAGAGAGAGAGTGTGTGTGTGTGTGTGTGTGTGTGTGTGTGTGTGTGTGTGTGTGTGTGTGTGTGTGTGTGTGTGTAACCTGTGTATCTTTCTGTCTCCCCAGCACACGTTAACAGGTCACAGCGGGAAGGTTCTGTCTGCTCGCTTCCTGCTGGATAACGCTCGCGTTGTCTCGGGAAGCTACGACAGAACGCTCAAACTGTGGGATCTGCGAAGCAAAGTCTGTAAGAACACACTAGCTAACACTAACGCTAATGTCCACTAGTGAGTGCTAATGCACTTAATGCTAACACCAGCTATAATCCGTGCATTATGTAATCCAACGCTACGGCTAAGTGGATCTAAAGCTGGTCTCTGGTTCCGTCCCTCAGGTACGAAGACTGTGTTTGCGGGCTCCAGCTGTAACGATATAGTGTGCACGGAGCAGTGTGTGATGAGTGGCCATTTTGATAAGAAAGTACGCTTCTGGGACATTCGGTAGGTCGTGATGTCGCCATTTCGACAGAACCTTCCAGAACTGTATTTAGCGGTTGATGCTCAATGTAATTACACTGTTGCTAGGCAACAGGAAAATATGGACGTGGAGTATGAAGGCTGATGATTACTAAGGCAAACAGTTTAGTTAGTAACTGTTATGTCTTTCATAAGGACAACGTGAAGACCACTGGCACGAGTGTGTAATTACACTTTACAACATTATCCGCTAAGTGTGTGTGTGTGTGTGTGTGTGTGTTCTGTGACTTTCTACGTCTCGTTCTGTCTTTTTCTGTGAATGTGTCTGTAACCGTCTGTGTGACTGAATCTCTGTGTCTGTGTTCGTCGGTGTCTCTGTGCATTTCTGTGGACGTGTCTGTGAATCTGTGTGTCAGTGTGTGTACACATGTCTGTGTCTCTCTATGACGGTGTATGTTTCTCATGTATACCTATGGCTCCCTTTGACTATTTCTGTCCATCTCTGTCTGTGACTGATATTCGCTCTGTGTGTTTGTGTAGTGCTGAGAGTACAGTGTGCGAGTTGGAACTGTTGGGTCGGGTCACGTCGTTGGACCTGAATCACGACCGCACAGAGCTGCTCACCTGTTCCCGTGATGACCTCCTCAAAATCATCGACCTGCGCAACAACGCTGTGCGACAAACGTTCAGGTATTCACTCTCTCTCGCGCTCTCTCTCTCTCTCATGCTCTCGCGGTCATTCTCGCTTTGTTTCACTCTGTGTGTGTGTGTGTGTGTGTGTGTGTGTGTGTGTGTGTGTGTGTGTGTGTGTGTGTTTACAGTGCAGACCACTTCAAGTGTGGGTCAGACTTCACCAGAGTCACCTTCAGGTGAGTGTCATCAAGTCACTGGTAGTTGTCCAGATCTCTGTGCACTTGTCACTAGTGTGCACTTCCTAGCGAGTAAAACTCAAGAAGTAACATCCAAGGTTACTTAAATAACCTACTCACTGGTTGCTTTATTAGGAACACTGCTCATGCAATTGAGGACAAGGTAATGGAGCATAAATAAAAATAATCAAATAACCTTCTCTCTCTGTGGGTGTGTGTGGGTGTAGTCCTGATGGCAGTTACGTTGCGGGGGGTTCAGCAGATGGTGTTCTGTATGTGTGGAATGTTCTGACAGGGAAAGTGGAGATAAAACTCGACAAAGGGCACAGGTAACCACGTGCACACAAACTCTCTCTGTATTCCTTTCTATTACTTACTATTTGTTTGAACTCCAAAAGCACAATGAATTTGAATTAACTCTCTCTCGTGTGTGTCTGTGTGTGTGTCTGTGTGTGTGTGTGTCTGTGTGTGTGTGTGTGTCTGTGTGTGTGTGTGTGTCTGTGTGTGTGTGTGTGTCTGTGTGTGTGTGTGTCTGTGTGTGTGTGTGTCTGTGTGTGTGTCTGTGTGTGTGTGTCTGTGTGTGTGTGTGTCTGTGTGTGTGTGTGTCTGTGTGTGTGTGTGTCTGTGTGTGTGTGTGTCTGTGTGTGTGTGTGTCTGTGTGTGTGTGTGTCTGTGTGTGTGTGTGTCTGTGTGTGTGTCTGTCTGTGTGTGTGTCTGTCTGTGTGTGTGTCTGTCTGTGTGTGTCTGTCTGTGTGTGTCTGTCTGTGTGTGTCTGTCTGTGTGTGTCTGTCTGTGTGTGTCTGTCTGTGTGTGTCTGTCTGTGTGTGTCTGTCTGTCTGTGTGTGTCTGTGTGTGTGTGTCTGTCTGTGTGTGTGTGTCTGTCTGTGTGTGTGTGTCTGTCTGTGTGTGTGTGTCTGTCTGTGTGTGTGTGTCTGTGTGTGTGTGTGTCTGTGTGTGTGTCTGTCTGTGTGTGTGTGTGTGTGTGTGTGTGTGTGTCTGTGTGTGTGTCTGTGTGTGTGTGTGTGTCTGTGTGTGTGTGTGTCTGTGTGTGTCTGTGTGTTGCACAGCTCCTCCATTAACGCAGTGTCCTGGTCTCCATCTGGTTCCTACGTGCTCAGTGTGGAGAAGAGCAGCAAAGCCGTGCTCTGGTCTGACATGTGATTGGTCCAGCTCTGCCATGCTCTGATTGGTTCACTCACAGCCTGATCTGATTGGTTCAGCTCTGCTTCACCTTGCTCTGTTCGGCTCAGCTCCAGCCTACAGGAGGACCCCACTTTTTACCTAGTACTCGTACAACATTTCCCAGGACGCAGTGTGTCCGCGAGGCGTGGCCATCTGTACAGAAGGATCCAACTTGCCCAATAGAATGATTTTATTTTCCTGTCTCTTCTCTCTCCCACTCATTCTCATGCACACAATTTCTGATGGAAATGAGTAATGTGTGTGTGTGTGTGTGTGTGTGTGTGTGTGTGTGTGTGTGTGTTAATCAAGTGTCTCTTAACAGCAATTAATAATGTCATGCCTTTTTAAAAGGCTTCACTTACTGTCTCCCTGACCACTTCTGGTCTGTACTCACTCTACCCTTGGCAATGTGGGAAAGGATTGTGTGTGTGTGTGTGTGTGTGTGTGTGTGTGTGTGTGTGTGTGGATTTGGTTATTATTATTATTTTCTGTAGATCACTTCTTCCATCGCACAAATGCAGCTCTGCGACGTTTCGTACTGTCAGATTAGCAGCTGCATAGCGAGTCTTCATGCTAGCTGAGCAGAGATGTTTTCCAAAACCCTGTTTGTGATTTTTCTAAACGTGTTTTGGAATCAACGTTCGCTCGTGCCCCAGCATCCACACGCTGTCAAAGCTCCAAACTGCTATTTAAATTTGCCAAACTGTCTTTAGTGTCTCCGACTTGCTCGGAATGACACGTTAAACTAGCAAAGCTAGCATTAGCCGACTGTCCCACCGACTAGCTCAAGGTATCGTTCACGCACTAATCCGATATCGGTGCTTACAGCGCCTGCTGTAATTGTTTGTTTGGTTTTTTTCCCCCGAAAAATAATTAAAAAAAAAATAACAAACACATTCTTTAATGTTTACAAAAGTGTGCATCATAAGCAACACACACACACAGACAGAGCTGAATTATGTTAAATGTGATGTCTTGCTGAAATGGGGCGGGGTATGATGTAGAGATGATTGACGGAAGAATGAGCTGAACCCTGCAGCCAACGCTAAGGTCGTGATTATAGATACGCCATCTAATTCCACCTTCTCTCTTCTTGACAAAGCCAAACACTGCAGCCAACGCTAATAATACACTGCATTATTTATATATATATATACATACACACACACACATACACACGCACATATATATGATGTGCTGTTGTCCCCATGTGTTTAATGGGGTGAGTGACAGACACACACACACACACACACGGTTTAATACTTGTACACAGAGCTTCAACATTTTGGAATGGGTGTGGCTTATGATGAAGTAACCTGCAAATAAAGTGCACTTTTTTTAAAATTTAGCCCCAGCAGATCTGTGGAAGAAACACACGCACACTTACGCAGAGAGAGAGAGAGAGAGCACATGCCTCCTGGACACTCTCTTTACGGTTCTATCATCCTCTGAGCCAAAGCATCTCACTGGCTCTTTCAATTAAAACGGACATAACTTAAATATAGCACTTTGTTGAGGGTGGGGCTCAGGATGACCCTTTAATCCCATTGGCTAATGAGCTGTGTAATGTATGTATGTACGTAATGTGTGTGTCTGTGTACGAGACACTGTATGTTTACACGCAATGAAACATGTAACATGATCGATCTGCCTCCTGTCGTTTATTTATCGTGTACGTGTAAAGATACGAAAGGATATCGGAGTGGAGAAAGGATGGACACCTAGAACTTCTTGGAAGGAAACGTGAGTTTCGGTGGAGAAACCCGTTACCCTTTGTGACCCAGGTTGGAACTGGGTTGCACGTCAGCCACGATGATGAGTCTGTCCGCCTACCCTCGGCACGTCTGGAGGTTCCTCTGATGATAAAATACGCCAGGCTGGTAGAGGAGATGAGGAAGCCGTATGGGAAGTGCTTGACGGACTTCCACGACAAACAATAGCGTTTGAGATGTTCCAAATCTAAACGAACGACGAGCAAGAGATTTTGGTGAAACCCTCTGAGGAGACGTGTACACATTCTCCTCTCTTTTAAAAATGAATAAAATCCAACTAATTTGTTTCAATCAACGGGCGGTTGGAAAAACTTAGACGTATCGTGTATTTCCGAAGACCTACTAATCAGCTACTACAGTCGAACAAGACCCGGACTTACGCGGTTCTGGAGCGGACGTAATTGAATGATTCTGTAATTAAAACGTATCTTTAAAACCTTTTTGTATTTTGAAACACTTTTTTTAGACCGGTACGCAAAGCTCTGAACCACCAATTTTGAGTTCAGAGGTACACTGGATAATCCATACTGTATTCACAGTACGCTCCTACTGATCCCCGGATTATACGGGTCCTAGTTCGGGTTTAGTAAATATATTCTTGCTCGCCCTCACTGATTGATACAGAGCCTACGTCTGCTTTCTCGGTTCTCCACAAATAAAAAAAAAAAAACCCTACAGTGATCAGGTCTTCCTTTATATTATTTGATTTTTGACCGGCTTCCTCAATAGACCCCTGTTCCAGGCGTAAAAGGGGGTCAGTACTTCCTCTAGAGGATCCTGTCGACACTGGAGAAATGTCAGTGGCAAGATCAGAACGCTCCGTATAAAGGGGTTCTGAAGACCTCTAGTCTTTTTAGTTAGGACGTTCGCGTTGAGTGACACGCGTCCCGGTAATCGATCCTAGACTGCGCTCCTGCACGATCACACGCTTCATACACGTGTGCGTGAGATTATCCCGAGGTGACACAACTCCTAATAACGTGTGTAATCTCTGCTTAGATGAGCGCTCAGATTGCTGACTTTGACAACGTGGGTTTATAGTGCAGACGGACGTAGTCTGGAGACGTCTACGCTACACGTCTGCGTTCCTGTGTTCGTGTCATAACACTACACTACATTTCTGTACTGTTAGTAGAACAGCACTCTGTATGGCGTAAATCTTAAACAGTGTAGGTTCATTATTTTGTTATTATTGTGTTTATGAAACATTGTTGATCACGTGTGTGTGTGTGTGTGTGTGAGAAATGAGGGAATCCTGCTGACTTCGACATTGTGCACTAGTCCAATGAGAGCACCGTAAAGGCGGAGCCTCTCCCTCAGACACGCGTTACAAATACAGCCTCACGCAGCGCCCACCTTCACACGCACCCGTCTACACGTCTGCTTTTCACACCCATACGCAGGTGAGATTCTTTCTCTCTTCCTTCTCGCACTGACTGTGTTCAATAATTCAGTCATTGTAAATATATTTATGAGCCAGAATCGCACTATTAGGCTACAGTGTACTACGTTTAAACATAAACATATGAGATGCTTTGTATTATTATTATTATTATTATTATTATTAAGTCGTTAAAAAAGGTAGTTTTATACTTTGTAGTTAATTTATTCAATAATAATAATAAAAAAAAATCATGTTTTTTTTTAATCTCCTAGGACTTTAAGTGATGATAAGAACGAATTTGCTTTGCAGGGGTTCCACAGCGTTAAATGAAACTATAACTGGACACTCATTGGCAAAATTGCTGTGATATTGCTTACTATATACATATACATACTTACTATATACTATATACTGTATTAAATCATATTTATATATAGAATTTATATATATGTATACGTAGAGAGAGAGGGAGAGAGAGTTTATCTCAATGTTGGTTAGTTTGTCAGTGTACAGAAGAGAGATAATGTACTGAACTCTTATTTTTTTGGTCTGAATTGAACCCCATTATAATGCTATTACGATGATGATGATGATGTCGGGATTAGGATTAAGAAGCACACTGCTGAGGAGGAGGAAACTGATAAGAGTCTCTTGCTCAATCTCCTGAGCTGAAGAATAAAACTATTCAACAACTATATATACAACTATTGTTTAAGCCAATCAGGAGGACACAAAAGTGTCTCGTTATTAAGTTTTAAAGCATCTGCTTTTTCTTGGCGACATCAAACGAAATGACGGCTTCATTTAGTGAAGCGCACGTACCTCGTGTGTTGTGAACTATTTTCCTCCCCTTCCTGATTAAATTCAAAAGAGCACATTCATTTATATACGTATTCAGAGTATACACTTGTGTGTGTGTGTGTGTGTTAAAGCGTGTAATTTGTGTTGTTTTCTCTTTAGGTCACATCATGAGTCCAAAGCACGTCATTTATAAGAAACTGTCACGTGACAAATCTGTAAGACTCTCTTTCCGTACTGTTCAGCTGTTAAACACACTGTACTTATACTTATAACAACAAATTGTGTGTGTGTGTGTGTGTTTGTGTGACGCTAGGTGGGCATCTACATGGGCAGGCGGGACTTTGTGGATCACTGTGACTTCGTCGATCCTGTTGGTAAGTCCACTCGTCCATCACGGATCTGGCGAGAGACGGCTTGAAATCCAAAAGACCTAAACAATTTTTTTTTTTTAAAGACCAAAAGGCCCTAAAGGGTAAGGATGAAAGAGTACGGCACACCGAAGGCTAAGAGTGAATTACTTGAATTGCAATAAATAGTTTCGCAGTGATGTTTGTTGGGAAACGAGACCATTTTTCCAGGCCGTACTCCTGTTTAACGTACGTGAACCGGAGACGGCTTTGCGCGAGTGCGCATTGCGATGACGCGTCTCCACCCAGATCTGCGGAAAATCTGCAGTGATTCTGACAAATCGCAAGCTCCTGCGAATATTACGGCGTTTCCTCAAATTCATTTCTGCGATCGCAGAATCTTGGAAGGACTGCCTAAAGGCTTAGGGATGTTGGTGTCTCGTATAATTTCGTCCGTAGTCTTTGGGGCATGTTAGTTTTTTTGAGCCAAAGCAGTAGTGCCCTAAAGGCTAATGCTGACTGATGATCACTGCCTTTATTTTGTCTGTCGTTTAGTCATTGCTCATGATTTTTCTCGATCTAAACCCCTGGATTTGTGTGTTTTGTGTGTCTCAGATGGTGTCGTGCTGCTCGATCTGCAGCAAGTGAAAGGAAAGAAAGGTGAGAGAACATTGCTGTTGTTATTTAAACGAGGCTTCAGCAACTCGGTCGGTTAGCTAGTTTGATAAGTAGTCATGGCATTAAAACAGTCTTTTTTCACAAAGACTCTCAGACAGATGTACTTTCATGCAACAGTATTTGACCAGTAAAAGGTGATGAAATTTGGGCAGATACTGAACGGTACCCACTAGAGGGCACTGATGATGTTAAGCGTATCGTGTTTGTTATAGAACACCGGATGAACAAATTAACATTGTCTTTCCCACTGATGGTGTGTGTGTGTGTGTGTGTGTGTGTCTGTGTGTGTGGGCACGGGGCAGTGTATGTCATGTTGTCATGTACGTTCCGTTATGGCCGTGATGACACGGACGTACTGGGCTGGGCGTTTCGGAGAGATATCTACGTTTGCACGAGGCAGGTGTATCCCCCGCTGCAGGACCGGGAGCGCAGCATCCACACCAAACTTCAAGAGAGGCTGCTGCGTAAACTGGGAAACGACGCCCACCCCTTCTTCTTTGAGGTAACAGCGAGGGGCTCAAATCCAAAAACCTCAAATCGGTTTCTGAAATAAATTCCGGTTCAGATTAAATGCAAATACCTGTTAGATTTCTAAAGGTGATGCATAAAGAAATAAGTGCCCTAAAGGCCATGGGAGAAGTGCGCTAAACGCTAACGGTGGAAGACTATCGACTAAAGAACTAAGAGCTGAGGACGAAGACATGAGCACTGAAAGGGCAGTGGAGAAACTGCTCTAAAGGCAAAGGGCAAGTAATTAGGTTATGAGGACGGCTTATAGGCACCTGCCCTAAAGGCCAACGCTGAAAAAACAAGGGATTTAAATGCCAACAGTGAAGGACTAAGCAACTTAATGAGCACACAAGTGTAAAAAGGCTAATGGTGAAGGAATAAAGTCTAAGGACAAAGGTGTAACGAAGAAAATACCCTAAAGGTAAAGGTTCTGAAGACTAAGCATTTATCTGTGTTAGACTTTAACACTGGAAAAACTAAGTGATTTAAATGCGAACACTGAAGGACTAAGCACCCTAATGTCCAAGAGTAAGAAGGTTAAGTAAAGTAAACTAAAGGCTATCAGTGAAGGACTATGTGCCCAAAAGTATAATATTAAAGGACTGAAGTCTAAGGACAATGGTGTAATGGACAAAATGCCCTTAAACCCAAACTACTGAGGTTCTGAAGATTAAGCATTTGTGTGCCCCAAAGGCCAACAATGAAGCACCAAGTGCCCTAAAGGCTAACAGCGACGGACATTCAAGGCTAAAGCCGAGTTGTGTTCTCTGTGTTGTGTGTTGCAGTTTCCTGATAACCTGCCGTGCTCCGTGGCTCTGCAGCCGGCACCCACTGACGAGGGCAAGGTAACCATGACGACTGTCACAACAACAATACGCACACACCCCCGTCAATCACTGTAACACCAACACACCCAACCCCCTGCAACAACACGTTATCAGTCCTCGCAGTAACACGACGACACACACTCGCTCCTAATCTCCACAACACCACACCAACAGTGAGAACGCACAACCGAATTATAACACACACACCTGAGCACTTTAGAATTCATCAACAAAACAGTACAATAACACACAACTAATCTGCACAACAGTAACGTGTGTGTGTGTGTGTGTGTGTGTGTGTGTGTGTGTGTGTAGCGTTGTATGGTGGAGTTTGAGGTGACGGCTTTCTGTGGTGAGAATCAGGATGAGAAAGCTCAGAAGAGGTAACCATCTGATGTTCCCTACCATAAAAACAATCATATTCTGATCACTTCTATACGACCTTCCATAATCTCTCTCTCCCTTTCTCTCTCTCTATCTCTTTCTCTATCTCTCTCATCCCTCATCTCTCTCTCTCTCTCCCTCTCCCTCTCTGTAGGAGCTCAGTGCGGTTAGCTATAAGGAAGGTGCAGTACGCTCCTGATAAAGGCGCCGCTCCTCCATCGAACGAGACGACCTGTGAGTTTATGATGTCAGACAAACCGCTGCATGTGCGCGTCGCTCTGGAGAAAGAGGTGGGACTTCATGCTTAGCGACTATGCTAACTTGTGCTAATCATTGTGCAGATGTTGCTACGGCTACACACCGTCTAGATTATTCTGTCAAATGTTCTTTTAAAATGTATTTTGACGATCTAAGAAAACATAACCAACAATTCAGACAATCTGTTAAACCATCATGTTTCTCTCTCTCTCTCACCACCTATCTATCTATCTATCTGTCTATCTATCTGTCTATCTATCTATCTATCTATCTGTCTATCTATCTATCTATCTATCTGTCTATCTATCTATCTATCTGTCTATGTATCTATCTATCTATCTATCTGTCTATCTATCTATCTATCTATCTGTCTATCTATCTGTCTATGTATGTATCTATCTATCTATCAATCTATCTGTCTATCTATCTATCTATCTATCAATCTATCTGTCTATCTATCTATCTATCTATCTATCTATCTGTCTATCTATCTGTCTATCTATCTATCTATCTATCTATCTGTCTATCTATCTGTCTATGTATGTATCTATCTATCTATCAATCTATCTGTCTATCTATCTATCTATCAATCTATCTGTCTATCTATCTATCTATCTGTCTATCTATCTATCTATCTATCTATCTATCTATCTATCTGTATATCTATCTATCTATCTGTCTATCTATCTATCTATCTATCTATCTATCTATCTATCTATCTATCTATCTATCTATCTATCTGTATATCTATCTATCTATCTGTCTATCTATCTATCTATCTGTCTATCTATCAATCTATCTGTCTATCTATCTATCTATCTATCTATCTGTCTATCTATCTATCTATCTATCTATCTGTCTATCTATCTATCTGTCTATCTGTCTGTCTATCTATCTATCTTACTCTTTCTCTGTGTCTCTCTATATTACTCTTTCTATTTTTCTCTATCTATTGATATATCGATTTATCTATCTTTGTTTCTCTCTCTCTCTCTCTCTCTCTCTCTCTCTCTCTCTCTCTCTCTCAGACTTATTATCATGGTGAACCCATCAATGTCAGTGTGGACATTGATAACAGCTCCAGCAAGGACATGAAGAACCTCACAGTTTCAGGTAACACACACACACACACACACACACACACACACACACACACACACACACACACACACACACACACACACACACACACACCTGTTTATTTACATTGTCCATCTGTCTCTCTGTCTGTCTCACCCACAGTTGAGCAGGTGACTAATGTGGTGCTCTACTCCAATGATAAATACATAAAATCTGTAGCCTGTGAGGAAACCACGTAAGACACATGCGCGCACACACACACACACACACACACACACACACACACACACATGCCAATCTATTCATAACATCACTGAATGACATCACTGCTGATGTTGCCGTAGAGACATGGTGCCATCTGGAACCAGCCTGAAGAAAGTGTACACTCTATACCCCTTACTGAAGAACAGCCGTGAGAGGCGGGGCTTAGCACTGGATGGGAAGCTGAAGCACGAGGACACCAACCTGGCCTCCTCTAGCATGTGAGAGCACAGCACACTCCGCCATCCTTCAGGGCACTGTAGTGTGGGAAGGAATAAGAGCCTGAAGAAGTAAATTTTAAGCCTAATGAGAGAGAGCATAACGGGTAGAGGACACAGACTAAGCACCTTAAGACTGAATGGACAGAGTGCATGAAGGCTAACCATAGAGGACTAAAGGCCCTAAAGGCTAAGAGGCAAAAAAGATTAAGGATCCTAAAGGACTCAGGGCACTAAAGGCAAAGGTTTAAGCTTTTTATACTCTATGGTCCCTAAAGACAAATAGGGCTCTAAATGGTATGGGTGGAAGACCAAGTGCCCTAAAGGTCTGAGATCCTAAAGGCTAGAGGCAAAAGTGTAAGCGATCTATATGCTTGGTCTGTAATGTCTAACAGCAAAGTTCAAAGGGCCCTAACTACTAGGGGTGAAAGATTAAGGACAGAGGGCCCTAAAGGCAAAGATGTAAGCATTATACCGTGGTCCGTAATATTTAAGAACAGTGCTTTAAGGGTTGTAATGGCTAAGTCTTAAGGGCCCTAAAGGCTAAGGGTGAAGATGTAAGCATTCTGTATGCTGTGGTCCCTAAAGGCGAAGCTCTAACAGCCTTAAATACTAAGGGTGAAAGACTGAGGATCCTAAAGACTAAGGGCAAAGATGTGAGCATTCCATCCATGCTGTGTGTGTGTGTGTGTGTGTGTGTGTATGCAGAGTGAAGGCGGAAGTGTTGAAGGAGATTCTGGGGATACTGGTGTCCTACAGAGTGGTGGTCAGGGGCACTGCAGCTGGGTGAGTGTGTGCGAGTGTGTGAGAGAGTGTGTGTATTACAATTTTATAGAGTTTATTATAGATGATCAAGAACTATGTAAAATAAATGTTCTGGTTTGGGTTTTACAGCATGATCGGCTCGAGGTATGGACAGATTTTATTTGACAAAATTATAATTGAAATATTCTTAAAATAAATGATCACCTTCGTACTGTAGGTAACTGAAGTGCGTGCGTGCGTGCGTGCGTGTGTGTGTTTAGTGAGATTGCTGTGGAGGTTCCGTTTCTGCTCATGCATCCTAAACCTGAGGAAGGTGAGCTAATCAGATATATTTATGCTACGTTAGCCTAATGTTTTGTTTTTTTTCTAGAATGAAAAACGGGGAAAATATGTAAAGCAATTTTCCTACATTACCCACAATGCCGTCCATCTGCCTGCTGCTAGTCGTGCAGCTTCCAAATCTTCAGCTTTCATGCTAATACCACAGTCTACGCCGCCGCTCTCATCGCCTCACAGATTGCCAACTAGCCGAGCCGAATCTCTGCCGTGACTGTGCTCTGAAACTTTGAGTCTGACGTTCACGCTACTTCTACGCCGCATTTCTCATAATATAACGTTAAACAGCTTTCGTTTTTAGGTGCTAACGGCAAAACCCCAGCGACCTCCTATTTAAACACCGTTGTAACTGCGCTAGCGAGTGCGTAGCGCTACAACACCACCGCTAACTTAGTGCCCAAATGTCACCCTATAAGCTTTCAAAATAAACATTTTAACATGTTCAGAGGGGACTTTATCTTAAATGGAATAACGGGAAGGTCCCGGTCCATCCTAGAAAAGGAAAATTGCTCGTTGTTATTCTTCCTGCTAACTGTTACCTGGGAAATGCTAACAGAATGGTTAGCAAAAGAATTCAAACAAGAACATCTGATAGTTTAAAAGAAATATTATCTATTTAGCTTTCCTTTTAAACGATCAGATGTTCTTGTTTGAATTCTTTTGCTAACCATTCTGTTAGCATTTCCCCTTTAGCTGTTATTCCTGCTACGTTCTCTGTATGTAGCATTAGGTGTTCCGTTTTAGCAGTTTAGACTGAAATGAATACAATATAATGATCTTTTTTTATGACTGAAGTCTTTTTGTTGATGTTGTTGTCCCCCCTTTCTATTTCTTCTCTGGGATTTAACAGCTAAAGAAAGGTGAGCATTTCTCAGTGTAAATAAATAAATAAATGAATGAATGAATGAATGAATGAATGAATTCATTTAAAAGCTAGCAACTACTAGCATGACTGATTCATATCACTTCAACACTAGCCGGCTAGCTTACATGAGCTAACATGACTCCTGACAGGATTTTGAAGTTATAACACAAGTAAACAATTAATGTTTGCTTGATAATAAGTGAAAATTGTTATCGATGCTACAGCAGCAGCAGTTAGCATAGCCCTGCAGTTAGCAGTGATGCTAACGTCCAGCTTTCATTCACATCACAAGCCTGTGCTATGTTTCAGTGAGCAAAACGTACAGTAGTTAACTAGTTAACTCAGTTTCCAGGGGCATTATGAGGGAGATTCCACGATTGGGGGTTCATTTTGTGCTCCACTGATATTACATTTACTTACAAAACTAACTATGTTTAAAATGTCTCTCATGTCTTTTTTCCCCTCCATTTTCAATGATATTGTGTTGTAGTGCTGAGGAAGTCACGTGCCCAGTACACATTTACCAAACTTAAGTTAAATAAAATAAAATTTTATTTGAATGCCCCTAATGCCCTCAAGCACGTATTAGCGTAGATGCTAGTTAAGCACATTTGTTGCTAATTCTGTGCCAAAAACTCAAAACCTGTTGCTCATTTAAAGGTGAAATTCGGTCTTCTAGCAAGAAATAAGATTAAGAAAGAAGTGTGCTAAGTAGCACACCAGTTAGGGAACCGTGTATGTAATGGCCTGTATAAGTTAATCCATTTAATCCAGTTAAATCCTGACATTACGGTGAATGGTACAGTTACACTATACCACTGTAGATGTCAGTGCAGCATCATTAACGTTTTCCTTTGTGTGTGTGTGTGTGTGTGTGTAGTGAGAACATGGACATGGTGTTTGAGGACTTTAAGCGGTCGTATCTCAAAGGCGTGGTCGGTGACGACGACGAATCCGCCGAGGACTCGTGAGACTCCGGTCATCTCTTCTAGCCGGATTACAGTATATACAGTGTTTATTACGGTGTTAGAGATTATTATCGTCTAGCGTGAACGTGTATTAGGTGGATGAAGGGGTAACGGCACTACTGATCTGTGTTTACTCGGCGTCTGACTAGCAATGTGTTGGTAAATCATCAATAAAGATTAGTGTGTGACTGAAGCTGGACACACACACACACGCACAATTCTTTTCTTTCATTCTTTTCCCTACGACTTTCAGACGCAAGTAGTTCACATTGTTACGTTCTACTAAAAATATAGTGTACGTATCGGTACGTATTAGGTGTGTTTGTGTGAGTTTTACACAACTAAAACAAAAAATCTATTCGCAAAGCTTTCCATACAAACAAAATGGTGGTAAGAAAGATCATTTTAAAAGTATATATACACAGTATAAAATGTATATTATTCTAATATTAATGTATATTGCAACATATTAAGTTTCCTCTGTGTGTGTGTGTGTGTGTGTGTGTGTGTATATATATATATATATATATATATATATATATATTTATATATATATATATATATGTATATATATATATATTTATATATATATATATATGTATATATATATATATATATATATATATATGTATATATATATATATATATGTATATATATATATATATATATATATATATGTATATATATATATATATATGTATATATATATATATATATGTATATATATATATATATATATATGTATATATATATATATATATATATATGTATATATATATATATATATATATGTATATATATATATATATATATATGTATATATATGTATATATATATATATATATATATATATATATATGTATATATATATATATATATATGTATATATATATATATATATATGTATATATATATATGTATATGTATGTATGTATGTATGTATGTATATAATGTGCTCTCTAATACGTTATTTCTATAGTAACAGCTCACAAGTATCAATAACAATAAGGTTGGATACTGTTAGTTTAATATTATATAATAAATATATGAAATGGATATTTATAATAAATTGAACAGGATTAAAATTAGGAGATCTAGGTTTAACATATGCACACACATCATCTCACAAATGCTCAGGACTATAGACACACACACACACACACACACACACGGAGTGATGCTGTGATACACTCTTATCTCTACACTGATTTAACAAAGGAAACACCTGCTACTGCTTACCAGATTACACACACTGATGGATCAGGTGGCACTTGCATGCACGCAACCCAGGACAACATAAACACACACTGACATGTCTTTGTACCAGGTACGATATTCTACAGAGCTTGAATAAAGGTCAGTTGGTTAGGAAATATAATGTTGGACATTGTCTAGGACTGGCTGTCAAGACCAGAGTCTTAAGGGGGTCGAGGTCAAGTCAAGATCGAGTCCAGATTGAGAACAAAAACCATCAAATACTATTCGAGGCCAAACCTTCGTTTCAACTAGATGGCTTCTTCCATGTGGGAAGGACGTACTTCTCATAGGACTCTCGATCGAAACCAGGGCCGTATTTACCGGGAGCAAAGTCCAAGACTGAGTACCGAGTCAATACAGAAAACATCTTGTGATCAGACCTGAGTCAGCCCTAATTAAATGATTATACCTTTATTCTGTATGTATAGGTAATGTGTAGTGCACCACATATTTCTATTACTTTATTTGAAGTTAAACACAAAGTGGGCGTGGCCTAAACTGGAATCTTTTAACTAAATATACCGGTGGGCATGCTGACTTAGTGGTGAGAACATTTGCCGCGTACCTCCAGGGTTGGGGGTTCGAGTCCTGCCTCCAGAGCTTGCATGTTCTCCCCGTGCTCTGGGGGTTTCCTCCAGGTACTCCAGTTTCCTCCTCCAGTCCAAAGACATGCGCTGTAGGCTGATTGGCACTTCCAAATTGCCCGTATTGTGTGAATGGGTGTGCGATTGTGCCCTCTCCTGGGTGTCTCCTGCTTTCTGCCCCGAGTTCCCTGGGATAGGCTTCAGGCTCCCCACGACTCTTTATAAGATAAGTTGTTTGGAAAATTAACAGATAGATGAACACTACCCCGGTGACATGGGAAAACACTAGAAAATCCCACAGTTAGAATTCAAGATCTGACATTTCCTCAACCGTATACAACATAGGACTGATGATTTTAATCCTGCTTGCAGGATTATTTTCACTTGCTCACATAATCTGCATCCCACAGGATCCCAGTGCCGATACACAACAGATGCAATAACATATTCATATTCTGTTACCTCCCTAATCTATACATGTAGTCAATAACAGTGACCCACACACACATATACACTTTCAATGCTGTTAATCAAAATGTATTTCATTCTAATCTTAATGTGTGTCCCAACAGAATTATTTCTAATAATATTAAAATATTTCACATACAAAACCTCTGGAGAACATCTTATTTGATTAACTTACATTTCATCAGATGTACAATTTGACTTTTACAGTAGTTTATGGAAGTGGTCACCAACTCTCTTCCTTGAGATCTTCTTTCCTGCAGGTTTCATCTCCAAGCAAAACTAACACACCTGTTTTAGTTGATCAAGATCTTCTTAAAGCAATGATTAGATGGTCAGGTGGGCGCCATTATGGTTGGAGCTCAAGTCTTCAGGAAGGTATATCTTCAGGAACAGGGTTGGTGAACACTGGTGTAGGGTGTAGAGTGCATTGTGGGTTTAGGGTGTGAGGAGTGAATTCAGGTTGGATTAGGGTTCAGGGAGCACGTTGGTCCCTTGTTCAGGTTTGAATTAGGCTGTAGGGTTAAAGGATTAGGTGAGTGTCCTTGTCTCTCTCCACTTAAGGGTGTGTTCAAGGTTAGTTTAAAAGCATTGTTTTAGGGTACACTGTACAAGTGTGGTTTAGGGTGTAGGGAGTGGGTTAAGTGTTTAGGGGTCTAGGTGAGCATCGGGATCTGTCTCTAGTTGTACTTTCCGTGAATTCCCTTCAGATTTAATGTTTCAAGTTTAAGAGCAGGGTTTGAGGATGCAGTGTTTAGGTGTGGGTTAGGGTCAGTGTTTAAGGGTCTAGGTGGGAGTCTCGAAGTGTCTCCAGTTGTACTTTCCATAAATTCCTCACAAACTTCCAGTTTTCAAGTTTTTCTTCTAAGGGCATTGGTTCAGGATGTGCCGAGTGGGTGTGGATTAGTATGTAGGGTCCAGACATTAGGGCTTAGGGTGGGTTCTGGATCTCCCTAGGTGAACACCCCACTGACGTTTGTTGGAGGAAGCTCTCGACCCATGATGATGTCACAGGTGTCAGGTTGAAGGAGGAAGCTGCTAAAGATGCTGTTGGCCTCAGCTCTAGTGAACATTTCATTAGTGATACTGTCCTTCACCTGGAATTAGTACCACATCCTGGCAGGTGGAGCCTAACTCTGATGCCCCTGTGCTCTTCACCACGGGCTGGACGTTCCAGAAGAGCCCAACCTTCAGGGTGCGGGTGGAGGCTGTCAAGTGGAAGCTGAAGGCGTAGGTGCCATTGACCGGTGCTGTGTACACAACCATTCTCGAATTGTATTGCTGCTGCAGCTTATAGAAGATGCATCCAAACACTATTGGCTGGTTGGCAGCTGGGAATGATGATCTTAGTGCCACAGAGAATGCAGATTGTATGGCTGGGCTGCATGGACCAGGCATTCCCATCATTCCCATGTCCCCTGGCTCTCCTTTAGGACCCGTCTGTCCTGCAACACCCTGAGACCCCATCTGGCCATGCTCCCCCTTAATGCCCTTAGATCCTTCAGGTCCCACTTCACCTTTTTGTCCACCCTTACATGAGCAATTTCCCTCCATGCCTGGTTCACCTTATTACCCGGGAGTCCAGGTATGCCTGCTGTGCCATCCATGCCTGGATCACCCTTCAGACCATTATCACCAGGAGCTCCAACCTGCCCAAGGTACCCAGGTAATCTTACCGGACCAGAAAGACCCAGTTCACCTGGAGGACCAGGAAGTGAGACAGCTCAGTGGGCACTAACCATCTTCTCCTGTTGGACCCGGGTCTGACCATGCCATCCACACCACGATCCTCTTTATCACCTGGAACTCGCGGATCCTGCAAATCCCTGTGTACCACGAGGTCCTGTCAGCCCCCTTAATCCTTGACCTCCAGGACTTCCTGTTAAAACACGTGCACATTAAGCAAGTGGACAGTAGTTTTCACACAGTGAGCTCATGCAGAACCATGGCACCTGATCAGCAGGGGGAGGGACTGGAGCCTCCAGAAGCATATCACAGTATAAAAGGTCAAACTCTGCCCACTGCCCCAGCACTGAACCGTCATTGGTTAGGGAAAGGCTGTGCTCATCTGGTTCTGACATGCAGCGGATACACACCAACCAGAAAGTGAAGGGAAACACACTCTTTGTTTCCTACACACACACACACACATAGAGACACACAAATTATGTTTTACCTACGCACACACAATTTACTATCACTCCACTCTGGGCCTGTCCTAAATCACACCCACATGAACACATAAGTTGTTTGACTTACCAAGTTCCAGTGATGAAGCATTTTTCTCTTCCTCAGCTGAAGATCACAGAGTGTGTTCAACTGTTTGGACTTATACACACCTGTACACTGCCACGCCCTGTACACCTGTGTGCGTGTGTGTATAATCCAGCGATGAATGTTCCCCTTTGGGGAAGACACACACACACACACACACAAGTCACCCTGTTATACAGCCTTATTTTGTGTCTCCAACACTGCTTGGTTACCCATCATGCATTCCAGGGTCAGGTCCCCAAACCCCACCCAGCTACAGTTTCACACACACGTGACCGTGATTATGCTTTTATGGTTTATATAGTGAATAGCCTGTCTAGTATGAATGTAGTGAATGTGCTATGAATAATGGAACGATAATGGGACATGTCCATAGAGATTGATAATGGTGTGAGACATTTGTGAGTTTGGTGTTTATGTGGTCTATATACTAAAGTGTGTATTTGTGTGTGTGGTTTGGGACACATACATAGTGTATTAAAGATGTTATTTATGTGGCCTTTGCAGTATATAAAGTGTGTAGTTTGGCACAAATCCATAGTCGTTTAATGGTGATATTTATGTGCCCTTTGTAACGAATAATGTGTGTGGTTTGGGACATGTCCATAGTGAATAATTTGTGTGGTTTGGGACATGTCCATAGTGAATAATGTGTGTGGTTTGGGACATGTCCATAGTGAATAATGTGTGTGGTTTGGGACATGTTCATAGTGTATAATTTGTGTGGTTTGGGACATGTCCATTGTGAATAATTTGTGTGGTTTGGGACATGTCCATAGGGAATAATGTGTGTGATTTGGGACATGTCCATAGTGAATAATGTTTGTGATTTGGGACATGTCCATAGTGAATAATGTGTGTGGTTTGGGACATGTCCATAGTGTATTAATGATGGTGTTGACTTGGTGTAGTGAATAGAGTGTGTGGTTTGGACCAGGGCCACAGCATTGATGTTGCCCTTGTGGTTATGATGGTATGCGGACCAATGATGATAAGGTGCTTATTGATAGGTTTCGAAGGTTCTCTGAGTCCCTGATCTAGCATGAACTAGGTGAACTAGCATGAGGGTGTGTTTTTGACTCCAAAGCTCTTCTGTAAATGGTTCTGGAAAAGGGCGTCTGCTAAATTCTGGAAACATTTACTCAAACATTAATTTCAGCAGTACCTGTGCTCTTCTGACTATTTTCTGCAGTCCTCGTGTTGACCGGAAGTAGGCGCTATGCTCTTCGACTCCTTTCTGCAGTCCAGGTGTTGACCGGAAGTGGGGGCTGTGCTCTTCTGACTCTATTCTGCATCCCTCGTGTTGACCGGAAGTGGGCGCTGTGCTTTTCTGACTCCTTTCTTCAGTGCCCTTGTTGACCGGAAGTGGGCGCTGTGCGCTTCAGACTCCTTTCTGCAGTCCTCGTGTTGACCGGAAGTGGGCGCCATGTTCCGGTGCGTGGACCGTGCGAGCGCGCGGCTCTTCTCGGGGGCCAGAGTGTGTGTGAGGATGGCAGCGGCAGCGGTGGCGGAGGCAGCTCGCGCTTTGGACGAGTCTTCGGACAGCGACGCGGAGCACGAACCCGGCGCGCCGCAGAAACTCATCCGCAAAGTGTCCACTTCCGGTCAGATCCGCAGTAAGGTAAGAAGCCGCCGCAGTTCCACTGTGTTGAGCCGCCGCTGTGAGATGCGCTTCTAATGACCGTTACTCCGCTCCAGTGAGACCCGCGCAGGCCGCAGCAGCCCCGGGCTTTCCTGGGTGTTGAGGCGGGAGATCAGATGCGGTCCGGCGGTCAGTCTACAGCCACCATGCCGCAAACGGATAACGGTCCTGCGGAGAAAGAGCAGAACTGACTGCTTTTCATCTTGTAACACACTTTTAAAAAAGTTCTTTTATTCTTTTTAAAAAAGAACTTTTTAAAACGTGTGTTACAAGATGAAAAGCAGTCAGAGTATATATATGTATATGTGTGTGTATATATATATTTATATGTATATGTATGTATGTGTGTGTGTGTGTGTGTGTGTGTGTGTGTGTGTGTGTGTGTAACAAAGTACACTAGAGTCAGATAAAGCTGGGAATGCCAGGTGAAGCAGCAGCTGACTCTCTCTCTCTCTCTCTCTCTCTCTCTCTCTCTCTCTCTCTCTCTCTCTCTCTGTGTGTGAGTGTGTGTGTGAGAGAGAGAGAGAAGGTCATTTTTTGTTGATCGATCTGTGTTCAAGCGGTCTGAGACTAAGATGAAAGGATCGTGTGTGTGTGTGTGTGTGTGTGTGAGTGAGAGAGAGAGAGACCAGAATGTCAGCACACACACACCTACAGAAGCAGGAGTGTGCATAGAGGTGGTCGAGTGAGACTGAAACCACACGTGCATTCTTAGACACACTTTGAGAAGCTTTAGCATGGCCTTTAATGTCAGCGGAAACCAGAAACGACAAAAAGTGTGTGTGTGTGTGTGTGTGTGTGTGTGTGTGTGAGAGAGAGAAAGCAGTCAGTATGATATGAGAGCATCCTCAGTGTGAAGTGCTGGACATGGAATTGTACAGTGATCAGGTCTGTGTGTGTTATAACCGTCTTTTTTCTGTAATAACTTCATTACGTTACTTTTTTCTTTCCACAAGTGTGTGTGTGTGTGTGTGTGTGTGTGTGAGAGAGAGATTACTGAGTTCAAAGTTCTACTATTAGTAAACATATTTTTTTTAAAATGTGGTCCTAGTTTCTTTACATTATCCTTGCCTGATGTCCTAAGACATGGTGTATCCATGACAACAACTGTGGAGGATACGGCTTTATTTGAATGAGTGTCTCACACACACACACGCGCGCACACGGCCATCCTTTCAGATCATAATTTCCCCGGCGTTTCGGAAAACAGTTTTTGTTACTAACGTTGCCCGTGGATAAAGGGTAAGCTTCACCGAGAACTAAAGCGTTTCACGGATGTTCCACAGCATTAAAACGTAACTCTAATCGGATAAAAAGTACGACACGGTGCAGTTAAATGTAAACACTTGGTAGTTACAGCCTCGTTAGTGGGGTTGTAATCGGATTAGGAGCGTTGTCTCATCGTCTCATTTTAACGATGAGCATGAAAATGGTTGTCATGGCAACGTAATGAAATCCCAGTGGGGATGTGAGCAGATTTTAGGTTCCAGAAACTACAAAATTAATAATGTGCACTGTTTATATCCCTGTGTGTGTGTGTGTGTGTGTGTGTGTGTGTGTGTGTGATAGACGGTGCTGAAAGAGGGGAAGCTGATGAAACAGACGAACTCATTTCAGCGCTGGAAGAGACGCTACTTCAAACTGCGTGGGAGAACACTGTACTATGCTCAGACTGCTAAGGTAGAACACACACACACACACACACACACACACACACACACACACACAGAGACATCTAAAACAGTGTAGATGGTTATTCTAATGCGCTAACGCAAACTCACAATTACACCAGTCTTGCGTTTGGTGGTTACAGCCTGCTCTATATAAGGGAAGGGGCGGAGTCACGAAAGCGGACTGTTTATAGGTGCTGTAACGATGTAAAATGGCGGGTTCTGCCCAAATCCCCCCCCCCAAAAACCGTCTCGTATTTGCTTCGATGTTGTATTCAAACTCTCATATTGTTGTTAGCTAGCTAACGTTGTGCTTCCTCGGACAAGTACGAGGTTCGTGTACGTAGCGAAGGATCGTCGACGAGTGGAAGTCCGAACGCGAAAAACGAATATTCCGTTGTTTGCGATTGTCCGCGCAGAATCTACGGTTGCTACTACGCTTACGTACAGTAACGTTGGCGTCGTGCTAGTGTACGTGATCCCGCCCTTCTCTCTCTCTCTCTCTCTCTCTCTCTGTCCGGTTTCGCTAAGCTATCGCTCTTTGTGTAAACCGATAGCCATCTTAATTAAAGCCTCTGTTTAAAGTGGTTCGGTCGTGTAGGTCATCAGTGTTGACGGAGGTGAATTACATTACGGAGCAGAGTGCGAGACATTAATTAATTGCGCCTCGCTTCACGCGATCGAGCTCGTCTTTCAAACGTTTTTTTTTTTTTTTCTTTCTTTCTTCTCTTCTTCTTTTTTTCCCCTCCTCCTCCTCCTTGTCTTCTTCCTCTGTGAGCCGAGCGTTAATCCGCACGCGCCACCCGGCGATAACAGCAGGGTTTAATCTCCTGGCCGCGAGCAGACCGCAGCACACGGACGTGTTCCGCCACGAGCAGATCCAGACCCGTCAGGATCACTGTGTGAAACGTTAACCGGCTTCACAAGTTCCCGAGTGTTTTCACGTGACCTCATGACTCCGTACTGGATTTGTTCAATTAAATAGACCAATGTTTTTAATATTCTACATTAAATTGTAATCATTTTTTTTTTTTTTT
>NC_030432.2:3520894-3528394 GCF_001660625.3 Ictalurus punctatus
CCTGCGCAGGTTCAAGCAGCTGCTCAACCCGGCCCAGGTGTTTGACCTGATGAACGGAGGACCTCATCTGGGGTAACACACACACACACACACACACACACACACACACACACACACACACACACACTCACCCCGTCCTCATCCTCGATGATGTGTATAACCTTCATATAATCTCTGTGCTTAGTGTGGGAATTTTAAAAGATGTTTGTGTGTGTGTGTGTGTGTGTGTGTGTGTAGTCTGCGTCTTTTTCAGAAGTTCGATACATTCCGTATCCTGGTGTGTGGAGGAGATGGCAGTGTGGGCTGGGTTCTGTCCGAGATAGACACACTGACGCTGCACAAACAGGTACACATTGTTTACACACATTGGGACATTGTCCCACGAAATTGTGTGTGTTCCTGTAGCTAAACGATGATGACATAATGACGAAGACACGTCTGTCTCTAAACCTTAACATTTTTTTAAAGGATCAGAACCTGCACAGTGTCCAGTTGCTGTAGCGAACGAGGCTGCGCTGCCCTCTGCTGGCTGCCGGGCATTGTGTGTTCATATACAGTGCGTTTTAGTTTGTGATGATGATGGTTGTGTGTGTGTGTGAGTGTAGTGTCAGCTGGGTGTTTTGCCACTGGGAACTGGAAATGACCTAGCCAGAGTTCTGGGCTGGGGGTCGGCGTGTGACGATGACACTCAGCTTCCTCAGATCCTCGAGAAACTTGAAAGAGCCAGCACCAAGATGCTTGACAGGTGTGTGGGTGTGTGTGTGTGGGTGTGTGTGTGTGTGTGCGCGTATTAATACATGCATGTCCGTAACATTTTTCTGCTCTTAGATGGAGCATCATGGTGTATGAGACGAAGTTTCCACGGCAACACTCAAGCTCCACGGTAACCGAGGACTGCAGCGATGATTCAGAGGTGATGACATGCTAATGAGCTCCTCTCTGATTGGCTCGTGGGTTTGCACCCTGATTAGCTGCATTTTTTAAAATCTCTTAAGCCCTGTAGCCCCGCCCCTTGCTGTTCTTCTCTGATTGGCTGTTTTTTCACTGCAGGTGCAGCACATTCTGACCTACGAGGATTCGGTCGCGGCTCACCTGTCCAAGATCCTCACTTCGGATCAGCACTCTGTAGTGATCAACTCAGCCAAGTAGGTCACTCGAAGGAGTGCGTGTGTGTGTGTGTGTGTGTGTGTGTGTGTGTGTGTCTGTAAAATGTGTGTGTATTCACGGATCTGTACGTGTGTAGGGTTTTGTGTGAAACGGTGAAGGACTTCGTGGCTAAAGTGGGTCGGGCATACGAAAAGAACACCGAGAACTCTGAGGAATCGGAGACCATGGCCAAAAAGGTGAGCTCTGATTGGCCGATTCAGATTAAAGCGGTCAGCGGTTTGGTTCCGGATCCGAGGTTGGTTCTGATTTGCCCAGGCACAGAATGATTTCCGATTGGCTGACGCTGTTGCGATATTGGTTCTGATTGGCTGCAGTGCGGTGTCTTAAAGGAGAAGCTGGACTCGTTGTTAAAGACATTGAGCGAGGAAGCTCAAGCTTCCGTCGTCACGCCGACGCCGACGCCCACCATCGCAGAGGAGCAGGAAGAAGGGGAGTCGCAAGTTCCCCAGTCCATGCCTATGGTCAAACTCACAGTCCCGCCTCCTTGTTCACCCCGCCCACCTGCTGCCATCTTTAAACCCAGAGAGCAGCTGATGCTGAGAGCCAACAGCTTGAAGAAGGCCATCAGACAGATTATAGAGCACACGGAGAAAGGTACACACACACAGCCACTGTGCATTCTATACACAATTACTTTACTCCGTCTCCACATTGAACTGTTTCTTCCTGCCACCCAGCGGTGGACGAACAGAACGCTCAGACGGATGAAATGTTCGGCACAGTGTCTCCCGAGGAGGAGGAAGAGGAGGAGGAGGAGGAGGAGGAGGAAGATCAGGAGTCTCTGAGATCCTACAGCACCAGAGCACAGCATCTCAGGAGAGGTATTACACTCTAGAGCATACACCATCAGTAATGCCATCCTTAACACCTTACCCATAATTCCACAGTACCGGAGCAACCCCTATATCTCACACCTTAACCTCTCTCCCTCTCTCTCTCTCTCTCCCCATGTCAGTGTGTAAGGCTCCGTGTGAGAAGCTCATCGCTAAAGGCAGCTTATCAGTGGGCAGCTCTGCATCACTTCCTGCTCAGACAGGAAGTCGAGAAAACATTCTGAATGCCAAGATTCTGTACCCAGGTAGGAGCAAAGTGAAATCAAGGATAGCTGGTGGACAGAGCAGTGCTTAGTGCGATAAACTAACCTGTGTGTGTGTGTGTGTGTGTGTGTGTGTGTGTGTATAGCAGGGATGTCCGGCACTCTCCCTAGCAGTTCGGTTATCAGCAGGCTGCTAGTGAATGCTGACCCCTTCAGCTGTGACCCGGAGAACCTGTGAGTGGTCTTCATCATCACCTTACTACATATACTCTTACACCTCATATAGATCTTCTTCTTCTTCATCTTCTTATTATTCAGTCCATCAGATCCTAATGAACTCAGCCAGCTGAAATGGCTGTTAAAGCCTCGTTCAGGATATCTGCAAAATGCAGGGCGTGGCCATTTTTTAGCGGTGGGCGTGGTTATGTACATTCGAATATCTGTTTCTCAGGAGTCCGACAAGTCCGATCGAGCTGGCATACTGCACCGTTGCACCGATTCGTAGGTGGATTTCGAATGAAGGCTGGGGCTGGGTTACTTAAAACTCATCAGCCAATCAGTTTTCAGTATGGATTTCACAGGGTTAACGTTAAGCGATATGGTTATCTGTGGTCTCTTTAGTGTTCTTCTCAAGAACTAGGCGTCTGGGTATTATCCTAAGCCTTTACTATTAATTCCTAATCCCCAGCCTCTGTTCCATAATCCTAATCTCTAGCCACATTGTATACACATCCTCCACATCCTTAGTTCCTACTCCCTAGACTGTATTCTATGTGTAAAAACCATTAGTGCCTAATTCATAATCCATGACCTTTAGAATCTACTCCATAATCCCTGACCTTTAGCCTCTAATCCATGAACCCTGATCTTTAGCCTCTAATCCATAATACCTGACCGTTAGCATCTACTCCAAAATCCCTGAGTATTAGCACCTAATAATCCAGCTAGGACTTTTGTAATGATTAATTATTATGAATATTTTTACTTATAGACAGTGTTTATGTTTTTTTAAATACTTATTGTTATGTGTGTATGCACAGGGAGTGTTACACAGAAAAGTGTGTGATGAATAATTACTTCGGAATCGGACTGGACGCCAAAATCTCACTGGACTTCAATAACAAGAGGGACGAACATCCAGAGAAGTGCAGGTATGCGCACACACACACACACACACACACCACTAGGACTGCGTAATTTCTAAACGCTAATTTCTTGTCTTGAATTTCGAACCCCTAATAAACCCTAGTTCCTTCTTAGACTCTCTGTCAGATAAGGGGCGTGGCCATAAACAGGAAGTAGTAATATAGGTGAAAGTGCACATATTGTTGTAAGGTTTTACATACAGAAGTTCTTCAACTTGTAACAATATACAACATTCGTTTTTTATATGATAACCGTGTGTGTGTGTGTGTGTGTGTGTGTGTGTGTGTGTGTGTGTGTGTGTGTGTGTGTGTTCAGGAGCCGTACTAAGAACATGATGTGGTACGGGGTTCTGGGGACCAAAGAGCTTCTTCACAGAACTTACAGAAACCTGGAGCAGAGAGTACTGCTGGAGGTGTGTATGTCTGTGTGTGTGTGTGTGTGTGTGTGTGTGTGTGTGTGTGTGTGCATGCATGCATGGTAATGAATGGCCTATTACTCTCTCCAGGCTTTATTAAAGTGTGTGTGTGTTTGTGTAGTGTGATGGACGGCCCATTCCTCTGCCCAGTCTTCAGGGCATTGCTGTGCTGAACATTCCCAGTTATGCTGGAGGAACAAACTTTTGGGGAGGGACCAAAGAGGATGATGTGAGTGACACTTTCTCTCTCTCATACACACACACCCCTGGGTTTCTTTTCTAGAGTAAAGTGGCATAAATTGGGACACGTCCACTTTTGTGTTTACTCAGAGGAGGATGCACAGATTTAGCAGTATGTATATGTGAAGTGTGTGTGTGTGTGTGTTACAGACGTTCACTGCTCCGTCGTTTGATGACAAGATTCTGGAGGTGGTCGCTGTGTTTGGCAGCATGCAGATGGCTGTGTCTCGAGTCATCAACCTACAACATCATCGAATAGCTCAGGTACACACACACACACACACACACACATTAATAACAACAAAATTACACAACATTATACAATTATGTGTATAAACTCATCCTATAGTACTAAGTGTGTGTGTGTGTGTGTGTGTGTGTGTGTGTGTGTGTTCGTGTGCATGTGGGAGCAGTGTCGTACAGTGAAGATCACCATCCTCGGTGATGAAGGTGTTCCTGTGCAGGTGGATGGAGAAGCATGGATCCAACCACCGGGATTCATCAGGATCCTACACAAGAACCGCACACAGACACTGACCAGAGACAGGGTGACTAACACACACACACACACACACACACACACACACCTGTATACATACATGTAATACAGGTATCTTACTGGTCAGATAAGCCGTCTTTTAACGTACGTACGTGTGTGTGTGTGTGTGTAGGCATTTGAAAATACTCTGAAATCATGGGAAGACAAGCAAAAGTGTGATTTTACACGGCCAGTATCCCAGCATGCAGTGCAGCCTGAGATCATCACTGAGGACGAAACGGCTCAGATCAGTGTGTTTGGGCAGAGCGCAGGAGCTCTAATACACAGGTATACACACACACACACACACAAAGGATTCAGTTATCACTGTTCTCACAAGCTGAGCATTCTCCTAGTCTGGTACTTTTCATCATGGTTTAAAAATGTGTGTGTGCGTGTGTGTCAGCATTAGGGAGATTGCTCAGTCTCACCCCAGTATGGAGCAGGAATTAGCGCACGCTGTCAACGCCAGCTCTAAAGCCATGGACACCGTGTATGCCAACTCCAAGAACAACACGGTGAGTGTGTTTTATTTCATAAAAAATCTCATAAGCACACTTACTTATCACTGACTGACATCAGTGTGTGTGTGTGTGTGTGTGTGTGTGTGTGTGTGTGTGTGTGTAGGGCCTGACTTGCAGTGTGGTGCTACAGATGGTCAGTAATGTGAAAGCCCTGCACAGTGAGACGGAGCTCTTGCTGACAGGAAAGATGTGCTTGGTAAGTACTTAGCATAAAGGTGCGCGTTAGCATGTGAGCTTGTTAGTGTGTACGTGTGTGTGAGATGGTCTCTGCGCCCTGCAGCAGTTGGACCCACCTCAGAAGGAGCAGCTGGTCGCCGCTTTAGCGACCGTCGCCCTGCAGCAGCGCAGACTCATGGAAATCAGCTGGATTAGCGCGTTCATCGACCCGACAGACGATGAGGTACACGCGCTAATATCTAACTACCACTTAGACAAAACAATTACTGACCATTAAAGTGTGAAGTTAGCGACTGCTAACAGACCATGCAGCTGCAGGTCTCATTCATACAAATGTGTGTGTGTGTGTGCGCGTGCAGGGACAATCTTTGGACTTCGCCAAGCGTAGTCGAAGTGCCAAATTCCGCCTTGTCCCCAAATTTAAGAGGGACAAGAACAACAAGAACAGGGAGATGTGCACCACTCTCAACATGCCTGGTACGTATTACCCTTAACCTCTGATCTCTTACACAGTTACCTGATACAGTTACCTCAGAATTGCACCAGAATTACTCATTATTTACCTGAGAAATAACCTTAGATTTAACCTGGCATTGCCAAAGAGTTACCTTACAATAACCACAGAGTTACTTATAAAATTAACAGTTACCTCAGAATTACCATAGGGTTATATCAGATATATCTAGAGATAACTCAGATTACTTACAAAATACCATAGAATTACCTCAGAATTGTCTTGTCGTAATTATCTCAGCATTACTGTAGAGCATTACTAGCATTACTGTACCTCAGAATGATCAGTATTACCACGAAAAAATATTATAGAATGTACACCAGAATTACTATAGTTACTTTAGATTTATAAATGATGACTGAATTATTTATCAAACCATAGTTATGTCAGATTTACCTCAGAAATACGTTACCTCACAGTTATCATAAAATTACCTCATAATTACCATCGTTACCGCTCACTTACACACATTACCTCACATTTACCCAATAATTACCATTTATCTTAAAATAACCATAGAATTACCACAGTCTTACCTCAGAACTGCCTCAGAATTACCATAGTTACCACAGAATTACCGTAGTTACCTCAGAATTACCTTAGAATTTCCTTAGTTACCTCCCAGTTCCCTCAGATTTAAGTCAGAATTACCAACGTTACCTGAGATTTACCTCCATGTTCTCTCAGAAATCCCTCAGTCTTACCTCAGAATCACTGACGTTACCCTCAGGAATATGGACACCAGGATGCAGATGAGTGTACTCCTTACTTGTGACCTGTGTGCACATGCTGAGTATTATGTATGTGTGGGTGTGTGTGTGTGTGGGCACGCAGTGAATCAGTGGGGAGTGGAAGAAGTGGCGTGCTGGTTGGAGCAGCTGTGTCTGTCAGAGTATAAAGAGATCTTCATCAGGCACGACGTACGTGGACCAGAACTGGTGCACCTTGAAAGGAGAGACCTGAAGGTAACCAGCTGTGTGTGTGTGTGTGTGTGTGTGTGTCCACAGTATGCGGAGTTCAGCATTTTCACTGTGTGTCCTTTGTCTATCGCAGGACTTGGGTGTAACGAAGGTCGGCCACATGAAGCGGATCCTGCAGGGAATCAGAGATCTGAATCGCAACAGCACGGCCAGCGAGGCTTAGATTCCAGCGAGGCTTAGTCCAAGCCAAGCCAATCCAATCACACACTCCGAGGGGTGGGACCAGTCTCAGCACAGCCAATCAGCTCAGAGGGACCAGTGCAGTGATGTCACTCAAATCAGCACTCAGCACAGTGCCTTCATTTCACATTTGTGATATCAGCGTTGAGGAGAAACCTCTACTGCCAGCCTGTGTGTGTGAGTGTGAGTGTGTGTGTGTATGTGTCTGTGTGTTAGAAGGAGCAAGGGAGTGGTAAATAAGAGCCATCAGTAATCAAAGGGCTACAGATTTATGAGCGTGAAATGAGACACTGTGCTGTTATAATTAGCCACAACAAATCAGGAAATATTTTTCAGGAAACCATGCTGTTTGAATTTAAATAGCTTTATTTAAAACTATAGCTTTGTTCACATTGCCTAACCTGACCACACTGTGTCATGACAATCAGTCAAGTAATGATCAAGTGAGAAAATATTCTGGTCCAACAGATACAACCATAATCTACCTGTGGGTGTGTACGTGTGTGTGTGTGTGTGTGTGTGTGTGTGTGCGCGCGTGCGTGAACTACACTACTCGGCAAAAGAAATCACATAATTCACGTTT
>NC_030432.2:3530894-3543394 GCF_001660625.3 Ictalurus punctatus
CTTGGGTGAAAACCTCCTTCCCTCAGCCAGGGCATTGAAAATGGGTCGTGGATTGATATTCCAGCATGACAATGACCCAAAACACACGGCCAAGGCAACAAAGGAGTGGCTCAAGAAGAAGCACATTAAGGTCCTGGAGTGACCTAGGCAGTCTCCAGACCTTAATCCCATAGAAAATCTGTGGAGAGAGCTGAAGGTTCGAGTTGCCAAACGTCAGCCTCGAAACCTTAATGATTTGGAGAAGATCTGCAAAGAGGAGTGAGACAAAATCCCTCCTGAGATGTGTGCAAACCTGGTGGCCAACTACAAGAAACGTCTGACCTCTGTGATTGCCAACAAGGGTTTTTAAACCAAGTACTAAGTCATGTTTTGCAGAGGGGTCAAATACTTATTTCCCTCATTAAAATGCAAATTAATTTATAAAATTTTTGACGTGCGTTTTTCTGGATTTTTTTGTTGTTATTCTGTCTCTCACTGTTCAAATACAACTACCATTAAAATTATAGATTGATCATTTCTTTGTCAGTGGGCAAACGTACAAAATCAGCAGGGGATCAAATACTTTTTTCCCTCACTGTATATATATATATATATACACATTATATATATGTGTGTGTGTGTGTGTGTGTGTATGTATATATACATACACACACAAACAGTATCTCACAAAAGTGAGTACACCGCTCACATTTTTGTAAATATTTGATTATATCTTTTCATGTGCCAACACTGAAGAAATGACACTTTGCTACAATGTAAAGTAGTGAGTGTACAGCTTGTGTAACAGTGTACATTTGCCGTCCCCTCAAAATAACTCAACACACAGACATTAATGTCTAAACCGCTGGCAACAAAAGTGAGTACACCCCTAAGTGAAAATGTCCAAATTGGGCCCAAAGTGTCAATATTTTGTGTGGCCACCATTATTTTCCAGCGCTGCCTTAACCCTCTTGGGCATGGAGTTCACCAGAGCTTCACAGGTTGCCCCTGGAGTCCTCTTCCACTCCTCCATGACGACATCACGGAGCTGGTGGATGTTAGAGACCTTGTGCTCCTCCCCCTTCCGTTTGAGGATGCCCCACAGATGCTCAGTAGGGTTTAGGTCTGGAGACATGCTTGGCCAGTCCATAACCTTCACCCTCAGCTTCTTTAGCAAGGCAGTGGTCGTCTTGGAGGTGTGTTTGGGGTCGTTATCATGCTGGAATACTGCATACTGATCATGCTCTGTTTCAGTATGTCACAGTACATGTTGGCATTCATGGTTCCCTCAATGAACAGTGCCGGCAGCACTCTTGCAGCCCCAGCCCATGACACTCCCACCACCATGCTTGACTGTAGGCAAGACACACTTGTCTGAGCACTGACAGGCTGACCCCCCCACCCCTTCAACCTCTGCAGCAATGCTGGCAGCACTCATACGTCTATTTCCCAAAGACAACCTCTGGATATGACGCTGAGCACGTGCACTCAACTTCTTTGGTCGACCATGGCGAGGCCTGTTCTGAGTGGAACCTGTCCTGTTAAACCGCTGTATGGTCTTGGCCACCGTGCTGCAGCTCAGTGTCAGGGTCTCGGCAATCTTCTTATAGCCTAGGCCATCTTTATGTAGAGCAACAATTCTTTTTTTCAGATCCTCAGAGAGTTCTTTGCCATGAGGTGCCATGTTGAACTTCCAGTGACCAGTATGAGGGAGTGTGAGAGCGATGACACCAAATTTAACACACCTGCTCCCCATTCACACCTGAGACCTTGTAACACTAACAAGTCACATGACACCGGGGAGGGGAAAATGGCTAATTGGGCCCAATTTGGACATTTTCACTTAGGGGTGTACTCACTTTTGTTGCCAGCAGTTTAGACATTAATGGCTGTGTGTTGAGTTATTTTGAGGGGAAGCAAATTTACACTGTTACACAAGCTGTACACTCACAACTTTACATTGTAGCAAAGTGTCATTTCTTCAGTGCTGTCACATGAAAAGATATCATCAAATATTTACAAAAATGTGAGGGGTGTACTCACTTTTGTGAGATACTGTTTGTGTGTGTGTGTGTGTGTGTGTGTGTGTGAGAAAATGCCCAAAGCTGACCATGTGAAGGATTTTCCAAGGCCACCAAACATCCAGAAAGAAGCAAAAAAGATTCTAGAGTCAGAATCTAGTGATTTTTTGCGCAGATGTGAACAGAAGTGAACAGAAGTGACTTTCCAATGACCAATCACTGATCACCATTGTTCCAAAAATCCAATCACTAATGACCATTTTTACGAGAATCCGATCACTGTTCATCATTGATAAACCACGCTGGAAATCACAAAGGATAGAGTTTAAAACAAGTGGAATGATTGAGAAAAAGAACTTCATGTTGCGTTGGCCGGGAATCGAACCCGGGTCAACTGCTTGGAAGGCAGCTATGCTCACCACTATACCACCAACGCTTGGGACTCAGTTCTGACTGAAATGTGGAAAATCCCAACACACCATCAGAAAATAATCAGTGTCTATGAACAGTTTCAGCACAGATTAGTGACAATATTATAGTCGGGATTACTTTGCGAAAATTTATCGAATTGTAAAAGATGACTGTTATTAAATAACACCGATACACATGGTAAAATAAAATAAAAGTAAGGTGTAATGCGTTGGCCGGGAATCGAACCCGGGTCAACTGCTTGGAAGGCAGCTATGCTCACCACTATACCACCAACGCAGGACAGATTTCAGAATTGTCGACGGAAAATCATATCATAATTATATAATATAATTATACAAACCCATTTTTGTTGATTTTTATTTTTTTATAACACCACTACGGTGACCGAGAACTGCAAAAGAAAACACAAATCAGAAAATACATTAACAAATCAGACAAAACGGAAATATTTTCTGAATGAATTACTTATTGAAAGCGCTGATTGGACGACACATATGTCAATCAAGATATACAGGAAGTACAGCAGGCTGCGCCAGTACTGGAAAGTCAGTTCGTGTGTGTGCGCATGTGTTAATATGTTTTGTCCGTACTGCGATTCAAGTAAAATGTAAATATCTACGGCGTGTCCTGTGATCTGTTCCCCGTGGCTTAAGTTCTACCAGCAGCCGTATAAAATCATCACGTTTTACACACAACTTGTGTTTCTGCGAAAGCGCTAACCGTATTATCGGTATCCGAACAACTGTCCTGGTTCACACAGCTCTGCTCTTATAGCATTCCTTACTTAACTTTTTTTAATGGGGGATCATTTATTTCCTCTAAACAAACCAGCGTCCTTTAGGTTTGTTTTTAGAGCGCGGAAGCTAATCTTTATGTTGTGTATGGTATGGTGACATCATAATCCAAAATCACCGCATAAGAACGTCCTTCCTCAAAGTAGAGCTGAATAAATTACACTTTCTCATTTCTTCACCATATAAACTTTTATTTTCTAACATTTAAAGTTTCGCTATGGACATAAAAAAAAGTTTAAAATAAACACAGATGTCCACTAATGTACAAGAAACCAAAGTTGTTTACAATTTCTTACTTCCTGTATATCTTGATTGACAGAAGTGCCGTCCAATCAGCGGTAAGTAATCCATTCATCATTAAATAGACCTACCTTTTCCGTTTTACCTGTTTACCTGTCTCGTTAATGTCTTTTCGGATTTGTCGCCGTGTTTATAATTTGTTATTTTGTTTTCGGACTTGTTATTTTGTTTTCATATTTTGTGTTTTGTTTTTCACTTCTCGGCCACCGTACCGCTAACAACACAACTAGCTAGTTTGATAAATTAACTCGGTTGTCCGTTGTGTTCAGAAGCTAACGCGCTAATCCCAAATGCCTCCGTCCTCCCTACACGAGCGCACTACACTCACTATACAGTAAAGTGTTCTCTACGCCCTTTGTAGTGATTATATATATATCACAAGCATGGGTTTGGGCCACTCGAGCCAACGTTGGGCGTGAGGACAAAGTCTCATGTTTGTGAGAAAGATATCTATAGAAATAGCCGGGTTTTTTGCAGTTAGTTAGAAAAATATAACGTCATAAGAAGGTTAGATTAACTAAACTAGCTAATCCAGCCAACTAGTGTTAGCTAGAATCACATCCTTGCGTCGGTTTGCTCATAAATATAATCGAGATGGATTTGTTTGCAGATCTTCCTGCTCCTACGAACAATACAGACTCTGGTAAGAAGAAATACTTCGATTAGAGAGAGAGAAAGAAAGAAAGAAACAAACAAAATAATCTGCATTTGTTGTGTTTTTTTTCTGAATTGCTAGCCCTGGCTAATATAACCCAGCACGTGGAGGTGCTCCAGCTGGCTAGTCACAGCTAGCTAGTTAGCTAAAGACGCTAAATGTTTATTAGGTGACGCTTGTAGAATTTGTGATCAATTTTAAACAGAATATGTGGTAAATATCGTGTGGGAGACGTTTGTTGTGGATGAATAAGCGTCAAACCTCCACCAAACACAATGAAGGGAAGAGTGTTAGCATAGTTCAGCTTAGCTAACAGACAGATAACAAAGCGTTAATAATAAGGCGCTCTGTGGGTTTTCTATGGTCTTACATGGACACCCTGAAGAGTTTCACTTCCCCAAATACAAACACTTAATTCCTTTTATTAATATTAATCTCACCTAGATACTGTAAATTAATACCTAAGAGCTGCTGCTGCATTCATAAACACTGTCCTGTGCTCATCCCAGTGAACTCTTCCTGACATTCTGCTCATACTGAACACAACACACACTCTATTCTGCCTTGTCTGGTAGGGTTGAAGGTTTTTGCATCTCTGTACATTCTGTAAAAACGTGTGTGTGTGTGTGTTCAGGCAGTACAGCTGAAGACGGCGTGCAGGACCGAGGACCGAAGAGACGCAGGGACCCGTGCTCGGATGACGAGAAGAATGAGACGGAAAAGAAAGTTTGTAAAGGTTTTCAGCATTTACACACTCGCACACCATCAGACAAGGTGTGTGTGAGTGTGTGTGGCTGTGTTCATTGTGTGTGTGTGTGTGTGTGTTGCAGGATTGGCTAAGCTGAAGGGTTTTGTGGCGGCACGGCGTGGTGAGCGGGACGACATGCAGGACGCTCACGTCATTTTACCTAACCTTCACACGCATGCAGACACACTACCTACACATGTGTGAGTACACACACACACATATTCTCTCGTTTATTCAGACTCAATCCCAAATCTCTCCCTTTTCTTTTGTACCAATTTATGACTTACACCTCACATAGTGCATCATGTATCTGGTAGAGAGCTGTTTGGGACACAGCCGATGTCCGTCAAACTGTTTATACCGCTGTAAATGATCTCGATCTCTCTCTCTCTCTCTCTCTCTCTCTCTCTCTCTCTCTCTCTCTCTCTCTCTCTCTCCCTGTGTGTGTGTGCAGGTCGAGGCTGGCGTATTTTGCTGTGTTTGATGGTCACGGTGGTGCTCGAGCATCTCAGTTTGCTGCTGAACATCTGCATCGAACACTACTTAGCAAATTTCCTAAAGGTTTACACACACACACACACACATACACACACATTCACTATAATGCTATGTACTACCCTACTACACACACCAGATGGACGGAGAATAGGTGTGCGAGAATAGATATGATGCTGAAATTCTGTTTGCTGCTCTGTGTTCGGTCAGGAGAGGTTGAAAACCTGGATAAACTGGTGAGGAAATGCCTGCTCGACTCGTTTCGCCACACCGATGAGGAATTCCTGAAAAAAGCCTCTAGCCAGTAAGCGTTATGTCGATCGATTCAAGCGTGTAGGGCTGGGCGATACAATATCTCTATCGCGATGATAAATGATTACGCGATACACTTTTCTGAGATATCATTGGTATGGTGATGTATTTATTTATTTGTTTGTTTGTTTGTAATAATTACTAATTAAATTGTACTGGATGCCGTCGATTTGACTTAATTAAAAAAAACAACAACTTAAACTTCTTTGTCCTTGTAGGCCTTAAGGAAAAGTATGGTCAGAGTCACTTTAACGCATTTTTGCTCCGGTTTAGCGGACAGTTTGTTATATATCGGGATGTGTCGTGTATCATAGAGACGCCCTCGAGTATTGCGGTATGATGTTTTTGTTGTGTGTGTTTCAGGAAGCCGGTTTGGAAGGACGGCTCCACAGCTACGTGCGTGTTGGTCGTGGATGATGATCTGTATGTGGCCAATCTGGGAGACAGCAGAGTGAGTATATTTACAACTGCAGATTGTTTCAAGTACATGACTAATCCGGTGTTGGGTATGTGTGTGCGGGTGTGTAGGTTTTTCAGCCCTGTGTGAGAACTAGGGATGTCACGATACCAAAAATCTAGTAGTCGGTACCGATACCACCAAAAGTACACGATACTCGATCCCAAAGTCGATACCATGGTTTGGGTTATATATATATATATATATATATATATATATATATATATATATATATATATATATATATATATATCTCTATCTCTCACACCCCCATAATCTGAATGCAAGCATTAATTTAAATTCACTGATATGGTGGCAGCCCAAAAAGATTTATTAAAAGCATGAACATGTGAATAATTATTAGTGACATGAGGCTACATTTAGCTGACAGGACACGGGCTGAATGGCGATGCATGGTGGCCCATTAGGAGGTAGTGTATAACACTGCAATGTGTTAGCATCGTTAACAAATAACTGGCTATCGCAAACATTACATGGAGCATAAGGTTAGCTGGTTTCACGGCTACAATGTAGCTGCTTCAAACAAACATAATATAGGACCGGCTTTCAGGTTCTTCACCAAATTCCAGGGGTTTCCTCACTTTGTTTGAAATGGCATCGGCTGCACACCGGCAACCGATGCTAACTTTCCTCTCAATGAGTTTTCCTCTCTCCGCCTCTCTGCCCCCCGAGTCAGGGTGGAGCTAAACTTGTTGCCATCTTCTGTAGTTTTTTCCCGTGTGCTTGTAGGCGTTCTTCTTCACCACTTGTGGACCGACTAAAGCACTTGCGCGTATTTGCTGCCCCCTTCAGGTCTGGAAGAATTGCAACCTCGGTACTTTCACAACTAACCGTATCTTCACTACTACAGAAAAACAAGTACCGTCACGTTTTAAGAATGTTGGTACCGAAGTATCGGTTCTCGTGACATCCCTAGTGAGACCCAAATAACGGTAATAAACGGTACGACAGTTTTGCGACGACATTCTGCAGGTGGTACAACTGCAGAGTTTATTTGGGGAAGAAGAAAAAATAAATAAATAGATAAATATTCAAATGTGCCAAAACACATAGTTTAGCTGTAGCATTTCTGATTTTTGACCTGTTGCTATGGTGATATGGGAGGCATGTAACAGATCTCTTGGGGGGGGGGACAATTCAGCGAAGGGGAAAGGACGCGCAGTTGCTCCCGGTTACCTTTGCTTCGCCCCGATTTCATCTAGGAGACCTCTGACCTCTGAAGGATGACCTCACCGGGATTGTGTGTCTGTGTCTGTTCAGGCAGTGCTGTGTCGTTTGGAGCACGCTGAGGACGGAGAGGAGAGGTGTGTGTGTGTGGCTCTCAGTAAAGAACACAATCCTACCATCTATGAAGAGCGCATGAGGATACAGAGAGCAGGAGGAACAGTCAGGTGGGCTTAGGGTTTGTGTAACGATGGGTACGGATCAGGGATACGCCAGATGAAATACTGGAAATGAGTGTGTGTGTGTGTGTGTGTGTGTGTGTGTGTGTGTGTGTGTGTGTGTATATAGAGATGGGCGTGTGCTAGGTGTGTTAGAAGTTTCCCGCTCCATCGGTGATGGCCAGTATAAACGCTGTGGAGTGATTTCAACGCCCGATTTGAGACGCTGCGCACTCAGCCCTAAAGACAAGTGAGACACACACTTTGTGCTGTAGATCTGTGATAGTGTGTGTGTGTGTGTGTGTGTGTGTGTGTGTGTGTGTAAGTTGTATGTTAAACTGTATAAATTGTGTTAGTGTGTGTTTTGTTAATCTGTCCTGTGTGTGTTCAGGTTTGTGATTCTGGCATGTGATGGACTTTTCAAAGTCTTCTCAGCAGATGAGGCTGTTCAGTTCATCAACAACATTCTACAGGTGTGTGTTTATATGCACATGGTGAAACAGCCTTACAACACTGCAATTGTTAAAATTGGGATTGACTGATGACCATTCTAGTTTCTGGTATGATGATGCTGGAGGTTTCGGATAGATTGGCAGTAAGGTTTTGGGCCAGTTAATTATGATGTACGATAATGGTTTTGGGGAATTTGACAATAATTTGATATTGCTGACAACAGTGGAGATCTCGGGGTTTGGGGCTGATTGATGGTGGTAGTGGTGGATGTTAGGGGCTGATTGATGATGGTGGTAGTGGTGGATGTTAGGGGCTGATTGGTGGTAGTGGTGGATGTTAGGGGCTGATTGATGATGGTGGTAGTGGTGGATGTTAGGGGCTGATTGGTAGTGGTGGATGTTGGGGCTGATTGATGGTGCTGGTGGATGTTGGGGCTGATTGATGGTGCTGGTGGATGTTGGGGCTGATTGATGGTGCTGGTGGATGTTGGGGCTGATTGATGGTGCTGGTGGATGTTGGGGCTGATTGATGGTGCTGGTGGATGTTGGGGCTGATTGATGGTGCTGGTGGATGTTGGGGCTGATTGATGGTGCTGGTGGATGTTGGGGCTGATTGGTGGTGGATGTTGGGGCTGATTGATGGTGCTGGTGGATGTTGGGGCTGATTGATGGTGCTGGTGGATGTTGGGGCTGATTGATGGTGCTGGTGGATGTTGGGGCTGATTGGTGGACGTTGGGGCTGATTGATGGTGGATGTTGGGGCTGATTGATGGTGGAGGATGTTGGGGCTGATTGATGGTGGTGGATGTTGGGGCTGATTGGTGATGGATGTTAGGGGCTGATTGGTGGTGGATGTTAGGGGCTGATTGGTGGTGGATGTTAGGGGCTGATTGATGGTGGTGGTGGATGTTAGGGGCTGATTGATGGTGGTGGTGGATGTTAGGGGCTGATTGATGGTGGTGGTGGATGTTGGGGCTGATGATGATGGTGGTGGATGTTAGGGGCTGATTGGTGGTGTTGGAGGTTTGACACTGATTGGTGGTGGTACTGGTGGAGGTTTGAGATTGACTGACTGATGATGATGGATTTGGGCCGATGACACCGGTGGAGACCGTTTTGATTGTAACGGTGGAAAAAGGAGACTTGGGCAGTAGTGGACTCAGTGCCAGGTTTGGCATTTGGGTCAGCTCTGTTTACTTGTTCACCTCACACCGGACTGTCTGACATTGTATTCATCTGTCTGTCCACCATTTCTTTTCTCTCGCTCATCTTCGCTCTGCTTCTGTCTCGCAGGATGAGTCGTTGGAAACCAAGGAGGGGCAGAGTGTGGAGGATGGGCGTTACGAAGCTGCTTGTCAAAAACTGGCTACCGAGGCTGTGAGGCGAGGCTGTGCAGACAACGTCACGGTCATCCTGATCTCCATCGACTTTTGACACGTTTCTTTCTCACACACACCAGCTGAGAGTTTAGGCTCCATGTTGCATTTTGAAGCGGACGTTTCTAAAAGACTTTCAAACACCAAGTGTGGGGATTTACAACCAAATAAAAGTCCAAACTTTATCGGACATGCCATGTGTTTGTTTTTATGTTTATAACATTTTTTTACTTGCAAATTAGATGGAAAGAAATTAACTACAGCTGAGAAACAATAAATCATCAATAAAAAAGCTTTCATGAAACTTGCTTTAAAGTGACGCTTGAGACTATTTTTCCTCCTCCTATTAAAGGTAAGATTTTTCTTTCTTTTTTTTTCTTTTTTTTTTTTAATGAAGATTAGGTGGCATTGAATTCAATTGACATTTGAATGATTTCCTCCCCATATACATGAAGCTCCACCCCACAGTAGCTCAAGAGTCACATATACTATCCATAAAATGAGGCATAACCAAACATGGACTAGCATTCGTGGACCAGAAGTCGGTTTACCGAATGGGTTTTTCTCAGCGATTTAAACATTTGTTAAGGCAACAGCGTATCCCATTGCTTTTTTTTGTTTGTTTGTTTTACACCCCCACGTTTTACACTTCTTCCAGGCTTTTTTTTTATTTTTTTATTTTTTTTTTTTTACACAAAAAGAATAAACAAAATTGTCCATTGCCCCTTTAAACGCCATTGTACCTACACTAATAATAACAATGTCTCCACGGTGAACTTCTCACAGGACCATCGAAAATACAGCACAAGCTTACAGATTAGCGGCAGTATTGTTCGAGACATCACAAATAGTTCAATCTAACTAGACTTGTATGTGTTTCAGGGTAGAGTTTGTCTTTAAAGTTGTGGAAGATGAAGCAGTTGGGGGGACTTTTACTGTGACAAGCGGTGAAACCGTCACCTGCTGCTTCACATCACGGATGTACGGGGGGGAAAAAACTGCAAGTGTGTAAGAGGAGAACATCTGTCTGCACAAGAATACTTTTTATCAACGTTATTTAAACCGTTTATCAAGACTGTGATCTAGCTTGGTTGTAGTTTAGCTGATGCGAAAGCTAGGTTTCCGTTATGTGCGCTGATGTGCTGTCCGTTATCTCCGAAATGGCGCGTTAACCCCGGATTATTACTGTCGAGTTTAAGCGTACAACATTTCAACAATTAAAGTTTAATTAAAAAAAAGTATTGATTAATTATTTAAAAAGTAAAGTATTAATGATGATGTGTTAGTGTACGTTCGGAAAGGAAACGCAGTGAGAGCCCTAAAATCCGGTATGGATTACTTCCTGGACTTTGACGAGTGCATCCGGGACTCTCCGGTATTCAGGTACCAACCGCACTGCGCATGCGCAGGATTTGTCCTGACAATATAGAAAACCCTCTACATTTATACCATATACTAAATATTTCTATAAACTTTATACTTTATTGAACTGAAATATGTAGCGTGGAATTTAAAATGATTTTAAAATAATTTTTAAATCAGGTTACCTTTAAAAAAAGAAAAAAAAAGAAAAGACAAAACTGCATTTAGTTTCAGTTCCATGAACGGCATCCTGTTTATCTCTACATTTATGACCTAATCTACTTGTAGGAAGAAAACAACAACAACATTATTGTCAAATCTTGAAGAATTATACAACTATCCATGTCATTCTGATTATTAGCATCATTTAAGTCTGTCTCTGTCTGAGGCAAAAGTAGCTCACTTTACCACAGGAGTTATGATCATATCCTCTTTCTCACATCACTTCCTCAGGCTGTCTTTGGAGAGGTGTGAGAATGATCTAGAGGAGCTGGAGAGTCGCATGGAGAAGGTAAGGATTAACTACAATAACACACACACACACACACACCACATGCTTGTGTAAGTGTGTATGGCATTTTACCTGTGTGTCTGTCCTTGTTCGTCTCTCTGTAGGTGATGAGGTTGTGTAACAAGATGGTGGACGATGGCCAGGTGTTTTGTTCATCCAGTCAGATCTTCCTGTCTGCGCTGGATGAGCTCACGTCACACCATAAAAACAACACCGTTATAGAGGTGTGTGTGTGTGTGTGTGTGTCCATCAGTGTGTCAGTCCATCCGTGTTTTCTGCAGCTTTCCCAGCCCCTCCCACAAACCCATGTTAAAGCACTACAGTGGGTGTGTCCAGATCCCAGGTTTTTAAGGTAACAGATTAAACACACAGACCACTGAAGCTTTAACCTCTGTCTGTGTGTGTGTGTGTGTGTGTGTGTGTGTGTGTGTGTGTGTGTGCGCGCAGAATTGTCTACAGCAGTTTAATCAGGCTCTGCAGGAGATGATCCACTTCCACACAGTGAGTCCCAGGTTTCTCAATTATAAACACTATAATTTGATCATTTTTCAGTTTCCAGTAACTCACTGAGTCAGTCAGTATTTTGGTGAGTCAGTCAGTAACTCAGTTATTCAGGCAGTAACTTAGTCAGGCAGTGTACCAGTGAATCATGTTATATCTCAGTGAGTCAGCCAGTATCTCAGTCAATATTTAGTTGAATCTGTCAGTTAGTATCTCTATGAGTCAGTTAGTAACTCATTGAGACAGTTAGTATCTTAATGAGTCAGTCAGTAACTCACTTATTATTCATTCAGTATCTCTTTGAGTCAGTCAGTATTTCAGTGAGTCAGTCAATATTTTGGTGAATCTGTCAGTCTCTCTATGAGTCAGTCAGTAACTCAGTGTGTCAGTCAATATCTGAGTGAGACAACCAGTATCTCATTGAGTCATTATCTCAGTAAGTTGGTCAGCAACTCATTTATTATTCAGTTAGTATTTCAGTGAGCCTGTCAGTATTTCTCTGAGTCTTTCCATTTTTCAGCAGTACAGTCAGTGCGTCGGTCAATATCTCTGAGAGTCAGACGTTATATGTTCATGACCCAGTCAGTATCTTTATTAGTATAATTGACCAGTCAGTTCAACTGGTCAGTATCTCAGTGAATCAGTCCGAATCTCATTGAGTCAGTTAGTATCTCAGAGTCAGTCAGTATCTCATTGTGTCAG
>NC_030432.2:3548394-3588394 GCF_001660625.3 Ictalurus punctatus
TTAATGCAAATTAAATTAAAGCCAAATGGCTTTATTTCCCCTAATTATTTCACGTTTATTTAAAACTCCGTAAGATTATCTCTCTCTCTCTTTCTCTCCCCTCTCCCACTCCCCCTCTCTCTCCCTGTCTCTCTCTCTCTCTCTGTCTCTCTCTCTGTCTCTCTCTCTCTGTCTCTCTCTCGCTCCCTCTTTCTCTCTCTCCCTGTCTCTTTCTCTCTCTCTCTCCCCTTTCTCTCTCTCTCTCTCCCCCCTCTTTCTCTCCTCCCCCCCCTTCGTCCCCCCCTCTCTCTCCTTCTTTCTCTCTCTCTCTCCCCTCTCTTTCTCTTCTGTCCCCCCCCCCCCCCCCCCCCCTCTCTCTTTCTGTAGGAGACGACGAGACATTTCAGGACATTGTTCGTGATTTCAGTAACATGGCGTCTCATGATCCGGAGCAGCTGTCGCGCAGACACTTCAGCACTCCGGACGAATCGCAGGAAGAACGGAGGAATGGAAAGACGCCGGAGAAGAGCTGAAGACGGGAGACGTGGGGAATTCTGGCCTGTGGGGATAGATTTAGCTGTAGTTCTGGTTGAAGGCATAGGGTTAGAGTTTAGCGTTCTGGGCTTTTAGGAATCAGGAAGTAGAGTTCAGGATAGAAGTTCAGGAGGTCAAATAACGTCCCGTTTCTCTCCGTGACCGACACCGACCGAGGGATTACTGTACAGATAAATGAGAGACGTTTCTTATAAATGTTCTGATCTACTTAATCAAAGTGTCTAAAGGCTGTAGAGTTGAGGCGCACACACACTAGAGCATATTTTTTAAGATCAGCACTCACTGACCACTTTATTAGGAACACCTGTTCGTTCATACACTCATCCAATCAGATTGGATAATTTAGGGGTTTTTTCCCCCCCCGTATCGTATTAGCTAAATCATCGCTGCCACTCTACTTTAAACGCTTTTCTCAACCTGGCGTCAGTAAGCCGAGACTCGGAAACGAATCAACTCCCAAGTTAAGCAGTGAATCCTGTTCTACAGAAGTAGCTCGTTATAAATGTTACATTAATGTTTTATATTTGGCGCATTATTTTATTTTATGTATCTGCATTCTTCATATACTACAAAAATAAGTTGTCTGATTTTCAGTTTTTAAGTCTGTACCGCTGAGTTGTGTAAGTCTGACCTTTAACCCTGAGATATAAGTGTGTAAGATGATTTCTTTTGTGTGTGTGTGTGCGTGCAGTGATGATACACACCCTGATACACACCCTGTGCTGCTGTGGTGCTCACCAGTACACACTTGGAACTAAAATACAGATGCATTTACACGTCTGTATGTAACGTATACCTAAATGTTCAGGTCAACACACTGATGTTTATAGGCTAATACAATAAAATGGATTTAATTCGGATAAGGGTATCGTTTTCGTGCGTGGGGGATTTTTCAAGACATTGAAAATTGTGTTTTTTGTTTTTTTTTTAATAAACAAAGTTCTCCATTAAAAAAACAACAACAACAAAAAAACAAAGCAAAGAAAGAAAATGTTCTGTACCTTGAATATGTAAGATTCCGCACTATTATGTCACTAATTACACTTAAGCACTCGCTCACTTTTAGTGACTTTTAAAGTCACGGTGGATCCAGAGCCTAGCGATGGGAAATATTCATGTAAATATTTTTAATATATTTGCTTTTCACTCGCGCATCATTTTTAATGGAGAAAAACTTTTAACTGCACCTGAAATCACATCAGTTCCAGATATTAGCTCATTAGAAATGACATAAAGCACTCATTTAAATAAGACCCCGTTTAATGGTGCATGATATTTATGGAGCATCTTTCTGATGGAAGTAATTGCCTTAACAACTAATAAAATAGTTGTTAATAAAACTATAATAGCATGTCCTAAAGTGTCTTATTCCTTTCATAAAACAGCAATTTGTCAACGATTACATCTTTTTATTTATTTCAGAATGACACTTTTAAAAAAAAAAAAAATCTGTTTATGCTGTTTATCCATTTAGCACTGCTGCTGTTTCTGACCTTTTCCTCAATATACACATTATACGTGCTTCCTCCCGTCACCGTCACTGTTTACCACGTGATTCGGCTCTTTATAAAGTACCAGGGTTGGGGTGTTAGGAAAATGATCAACATCGGGGTGATGTGATGGAACCAAGCAGAGTCGATTGTTTACAAAAAATCATTTTTTTAAAGAAAAAAAGAAAAGAAGCTAAATGAATCCATCTTAGAGAAAACGTCACCGTATCAACTGTGACGCACGTTTATGTGGCGCGTCCACCCACCAGAGCGTCCCTCTGAATAAGCGTTTTATAGAAACAGTAACGCATTAGAACGAGCGCATTAACAAAAACCAGAGCTGCTGTTATAGGAAAATAATTCTGACCAATCAGAGTCAAGCATTCAACAGCGATGTGGTCTAAAATGATTTAATAACCGCTTACACTCATCGTTCAGTAGTTTTGAGTTTCTACTTGTTTCCCATGTACGTGGTATTTATTTGTGGTTCCTGATCCTGAATTGTAGCTAGTAGATTGAATACTATGTTCCTACTTAAATCTAACACTGATATCTTGTTGAATTAGTGATCGCACAAAACAGAAAACCTGTGACAAAACACATGTGCCTGAAAACATCTGGCAATAATTATCACTGTATGGATGATATCGTACTGGTGTAGGCTTGTTTGGTGTTCCTGCTGATTGTCTCTTCCTGTTTCTTGATCTCGTCTTGTATCCAGTACAGGAAGTTGCTGATTCTCGTGTACACACCGTATTTTCCGTCGGCAGCACACTGCTCGCCCCAGCTCACCACTCCAGTCAGGAACCATGTTCCCCTGTAGTTCACCACGAACGGTCCACCGCTGTCACCGCTGCACGCGTCTTTCTCTGCATGCAGGAATCCAGCACAGAACATATTATCGGTGATCACCTGTTCAGTGGAATCCATGCAGTCCTTCTGGTCCACAACAGGAAGCGAGACTTTCAGCAGGAAGCGCGACGAGCGGCCGAGGTAGTGAGTCGCACCCCAGCCACTCACTAGGCCGTTCTCGCCAGGTCGCTCCAGACGACCGGCCAGGTGAGCATTGGGCATGCACGCAGGGGAGACGACCGAACTGAACACGACCGGCTCGGCCAGGTACAGCAAAGCGATGTCGCTGTCAAATGTGTACTCGTGGAAGTGAGGATGAACGATAGCTTTCTCCACCTTGATTCTCTGCTCGCCGTCGTCAGGACGAAATTTATCAAAGTCGCCTGCACAGGTAAAACAGATGATGAAACAAGTTTGTTCCTTACACCCATCAACCACACACACACACACACACACACACACAAAACCCTGTGAAACCTTGAGAACCCACAACCGAACCAATCAAATTCAGAGATCCCAAATTCAAAAGAAAAGAAATGAACCCCAACCCCCGCCCCCAAAAAAAATCCAACCCAGAGAGTCCAAACCCAAAGAAATCAAACCCAGAGAATCTAAACCCAAAGAAATCAAACCCAGAGAGTTCAAACCCAGAGAGTCCAAATCCAAAGAAATCAAACCCAGAGAGTCCAAACCCAAAGAAATCAAACCCAGAGAGTCCAAACCCAAAGAAATCAAACCCAGAGAGTCCAAACCCAAAGAAATCAAACCCAGAGAGTCCAAATCCAAAGAAATCATACCCAGAGAGTCTAAACTCAAAGAAATCAAACCCAGAGAGTCCAAACCCAAAGAAATCAAACCCAGAGAATCTAAACCCAAAGAAATCAAACCCAGAGAGTCTAAACCCAAAGAAATCAAACCCAGAGAGTCCAAACCCAACAAAATCAAACCCAGAGAGTCCAAGTCCAAAGAAATCAAACCCAGAGAGTCTAAACCCAACAAAATCAAACTCAGAGGGTCTAAACCCAAAGAAATCAAACCCAGAGAGTCCAAACCCAAAGAAATCAAACCCAGAGAATCTAAACCCAAAGAAATCAAACCCAGAGAGTCTAAACCCAACAAAATCAAACCCAGAGAGTCCAAGTCCAAAGAAATCAAACCCAGAGAGTCTAAACCCAACAAAATCAAACCCAGAGAGTCCAAATCCAAAGAAATCAAACCCAGAGAGTCCAAACCCAAAGAAATCAAACTCAGAGGGTCTAAACTCAAAGAAATCAAACCCAGAGAGTCCAAACCCAAAGAAATCAAACCCAGAGAGTCTAAACTCAAAGAAATCAAACCCAGAGAGTCCAAACCCAAAGAAATCAAACCCAGAGAGTCCAAACCCAAAGAAATCAAACCCAGAGAGTCTAAGTGATGTGATGTACATGATGTATGTGATGGTTGATGCTCACCGAGGGTCACATGATCAGGTGTTTCCTGTAGACAGTGAGCCGCTGTAATGACCCAGCGCTTATCGATCAGTGTTCCTCCACAGAAACCATTCCCATCTTTCCTGCGTAGCAGAGCCTAGAAAGTACACACTGCATTCAACGCCGCTATGCTTTTACTCATATTTTCATGATCACATGACCAACAGACTCCACCCACCTGCCACGGACTTCCACCCTGACGCTGCAGCAGGCCGCCTACAATTCGTGTATCCGAGTCGTCAGATGTAGAAATGTTGTACAGTGTGTGAGTGGCGTTCTCTGTAGACTGGGTGTGGTTTGACGTGAACAGACTGTTGTTTGTGGGGTAGTGGGTGGGGTTTTCCTTGGTGTAGGTGTGGTTTAGAGCATCGGAAAAGGAGCGCTGTAGAATGCCCCGAGTCCATTGTTTTCCACACGGGAATTGTGCTATGAAGGTTACAGGTATGTTACAGGGGCAGGTTAGAGGTATGATTATTGTTTTTGTGTGTTGTTTTTTTTAATTATTATTATTACCCGTCACTTTGCAGCTTTTTCCGTCCTCCTCCAGTACATATCCATCAGCACAGCTGCAGGTGACACTTGAGCCAACTGGTTGTGAGTCGCTGCAGTAATGAAAACATCCACCGTTCTTGTACTCACACTCGAACACCTCTAAACACACACACAAACACACATTAAACACACTTTCTAAAGGTTTCCATGTGAAACACTTATCACCAACAAGCAGAATTACTAACGGGGTCTACAGAGGATTGCGTCTTTCACTGTAGCAAAATAAGGATGCAATTTTGGTTGTTACCGCCCAAAAGAACAAAATGGACGGACTAGTCAATGCAAATCGATTAACTCGGCACCTACAGCATGACTTACAGCAAGCCATGATAGTGTGCAGATTAGTATGACCGAAGGGGAAGTATTACATTCGCGTCAGCCACTTTCTGCCATCTGGGGACGAAATAAAACCAATAATTTTGCGCTTTCAATTGTCAGTATCTAAGAACAATGAGAAGGATTCGTCCCTAGGGCTTGCAGGGGCATTAAAGGGTTATTATTAACGATAATGATGATTCGCAGCATATTGTCCTGTCATTTATTTCACAACATGGTTAGCAACGTCGCCATTTCAATAGTAACACAGAGGTTCAGGAAATAGACCAGGAATGGAATGCTATTGTGGAAAAATAAATAAATAAATAAACAAATAAAAGAAGATCTTTTCAGAGATGTGATATTAAGTTTAGAGAGAGTATACAGGATAAGGTAGCGAGAGTGCACACGCGTACCTGTCTCACAGTGTTTTCCGGTGTAACGTGGCATACACACACACGCGTAACGTCCTTCACTTACAGTGCAAACCCCTCCATTAAAACACACATTTTCACGGCACTGACTCTGACCTAAACAGTGCACACACACACACAGAGGTGAGATATCACAAGACCTAAAAATACACAATACCATTAAATAAATGTAACATATAATGTTGTAGATATTGTTTAGTGATGTAATTTGAGGTATATCATTAATTATAGCAAGTGTTATTGCTATATTGTTATTATTATTATTATTATTATTATTATTATTATTATTAAATACACTCACGTTGGTATCGAAGCCAAAACTCTGTCTGTTTAAAAAAAAGGGGAAAAAAAGGAAATATGAATGACAAGACAATGAGGGCCTATTCTATGAACAGCACACACACACACACACACACACACACACACACACACACACACACACACACACACACACACACACAGACAGACAGACAGACAGAGTGTCACTGTACTGTTTTCTCTCTGCTCTGAAAGATTTCCGCAGCTTCCTCTTTAGAGCAAATCTCCTCATAACACTCGCGCTCCAAATCTCCAGGTTTCACTTCCTCCAGGAAGTAGTTGGCTCGGCGATGCCTCAGGATCCGTACAGCATCCCTGTGATGAATAAACACTGACACACGACAGGACACTTACCGAATGCTAGCGCTAAACATCAACACGAACACTGAGAGAACCCTGATTGTACTAACGTACCCGCAGATTGAAGACTGATTGCAGACGTGCTGAATAAAAACATCACCAAACAGAACACAGAGTCAGACATCTGGACTCTTCTGTAAGAGACAGACACATTATTCGTCTTTTTCTTCTTATGGTCAGGTATTGTAGTCCCAAGCCTTAACTGTTTATAGGAAAAACATCAATTCTACGTTTGGACCCTAGTAACCGACTGAATATACTTTAGATTACTCACTGTGTCAAAATTCCATGTAAGAAATGTATATATTTATTTTTTGTTCCCCCCTCAGTCGAGCATGACACGGTTCAGCAGCTCGGTGACTTTAAAACTGTATATTTGCACTGTGATCACTGTGTGACCTTTAGACAGGTGAATATTTACATTTTCACACACAGTTTGTAGAAATTTAACCTGTGATTTTAGCTCTATGATTGTCTTCACGAGACTAGCGTTTGGGAATCAAGTGGAGAAAATTGTCTGCGTTGTCTGCCATCTGCATTACAGAATAATCATTTGTGCAGGTAAAGACTAAGACTAATAAAGTAGGACCACCGACGTCACACGGTAAATCTAGATCACATCACCAATCTGTGTGGACTGCATGTGTGTCTGTCTGTCTGGGGTTTTTCATTATGCAATACTAAAGGGGAAACGTTAGGGGAAACCAACATCTGGATCTTGATATATTTGCCCATTCTTCTTGGCAAAATTACTCAAGCTCTGTCAGATTGGAAGGAAGATGCTGGTGAACAGCAATGTTCAAGTCTTGTCACAGATTCTCAGTTGGATGGAGAATTCCAGCACAGTCCTGTTTTGGATTTCGAACCACTCCAGAGTAGCTTTGGCAGTATACTTAAGGTTTCTTGTCCTGTAGAAAGTTGAACCTTCGCTTCGTTGTCTCGCAGGCTGGAACAGGTTCTCTTCTAAGATTGCCCTGTGCTTGTTCCGTCCCTGAGGACCTCAAATCCAAAGTCCGTGCTGATGAACCGCATCCGCAGAACATGATGCTACCACCACCATGCTTCATTGTGTTCTCAGGCTGATGAGCAATGTTGGGTTTCCACAAAACATTGCACTTTGCCTCAGCTTTGCTACAGACACTCTTGTTTTGCGAGAGTGACCGTGGACTTTAAAACTGCCCCAAACGCCATAGGGTGAAGCATCGCAATAGAGGACAATGTCGTTGTCAGGGTCAAAGTGCGCTGAATGCAGCACTTCCTTTACCTGCCATATGGAATATTGAATTATATAACAACCTGAATGCTCATATCCAAGCTTCTCTAAATAGCTGGGCATGTTCATATATGTTGTCCAAAGAAAACTCTGCTTTATTGTGCCTCCTGTATGCAAATGCTCTTGTTACTACACTGAAGGACTACTGATCTGATAAAAGTCAACGTCTGTTCATTCTGAGACACATTTACACATTTACATACAGTACATCCCACGAAACTCCATTACCTGTAAGGTCTCTTCATCCCTCATCCAGCCAATAACCGTACGCTGAAGATCAATCAAACAGGCTGTTTAGTGTCCAGTCGTTTCATCGTAGCATCCAATCCAAGTTCATTGACGTGGAAAAACAACTGTCAAGAATCGTACCAATTCATCATGACCTTCTCATGTTATGCACTGCAGTTAGTGCTATAGCTATTTGTGTGTATTTGAATACGAATAATCCACCAGACTCGAGTGTGGAACGTGACGACGAGCACCCCTGGCCCTACCTCAGTAAAATGTTTCAATATGATGGAGTAAACAAAGACTCATATTAAATGAAGCATCTCTTTCGCTAATTTGGTCACATTAACTGGCTATATATCCTTAAGACATTTTAAGAACAGTTTACACTCAAGCCTCCATCATTGAACAGTTGATGATGTCAGTTTGATGAAAGAAACTTGAGATGAGGACGGGTTCCCTTTTGAATCTGATTCCTCTCAGGGTTTCTTCCTTATGTCTTCTCAGGGAGTTTTTCCTCGCCACCGTCGCCTCTCTCTCGCTCATTAGGGATAACGTTTCATTCAAAAATAATATGCGGATTTATATACAGCCGCTTTGTGACAATGTCCATTGTTAAAAGTGCTACACAAATAAAACTGAATTGATTTGAATTGAATATTTAACTAAGGTTTTTTTTTTTTTTCAAGCCTAGTCTAATGCCAGAATTCAAATTCTCGCTAATGGTAAATATTGCCATGTTACAGAGATTTCATGATGTTTTCAGGAAAAATATCATGGCTGCTTTAATACCAAACATGACAAAAGCTACTCTTTACATGGAAAAATGCCATTAATTGAATTTTATCAGTTAAAAACTTTTACGTTTGACCTTTTTAACACATATAAAAGTAACAACTTTTTGACTTTTATGTGAACACATTGCTTGGCTGGAAGTTTATTTCCACTTTTAATTGAGTAACTATAACTTGATTATCTATACTTTCACTTACGTATAATTTCTCAGTACTTTCTCCGCCCCTGTACTTATATTACAGTACTTACTCACGTGAGTGAATACGATACGATATTCACAGGTACCATATTGTCTCTTTTCTTCACAGATTTCCCGCTGCTATCTCATAGGTAATTCTTTTTAGATGTTTAACTGTTAGAAGGCAGCGTGTTATCGAGCACAGGGCTTTCTTAAAGAAACAAGACAAACAATGCTTAGATCTTTTAATTGTTCATGAACAGAATTTAGGGATTAGTCAGATGACCGTATCGCAGGAATTCCTGGCTTATGATTAGGGAACAGATCTCTTGGTCTGTCTTCTCATTGCAATGTAGAGGAATTCCTCTGTGTGGTAGACTTAAGGACTTCCACACATTCCCTTGTGCATCACCTTCACATGTTGGTTTCGCTTTCTGCGCCGAAGGGAGAAAAAAAAAGAGAAGAAAAATGAAATCAAGTACAACTGCCTTGAGGTGACACATATACGATAAATACACAGGCACTTGCCCTTTATTTAACTTTAAACTGTGTATTGCCTTACTTATTTTCCATACAGAGAACACATTCGGTTGAGTATGTTTCGCCATCGTCACCACACACTGGGTCGAACTCACGGGTGCACGTTAGAGTCGCATACTTTTCACACTCAGCCTGTCACAGATCACAGTGTCATACTTCAATAAATAATAAACAGTTAAACAATGTGTAATCGTTGGCAAATTGCTGCCTAAGAAATGGAATAAAACACTTTGGGGACGAGCTGTGCGTCAGGCCACATCACGCCACCCTGACGTTGATTATTTTCCTGCAACAGAACGTCCCGAAGTGTTTTATTCCTTTACACTTACAATGCCATTTATCAGCGTCATATCGTACAATACATTGTGAGATGAGTTTAAGAGATTACCTCTCGGGGCTGGGACCTTTGATCTGCTGATATGACAGCTGCACGGAGAAAATGTATTCGAAGATAAACAAATATTTTTCAAAACACCTCGCATAGATAAACCCTGTTATTTTCACAGATGGACGATAGGCAGCTCGCTATACAAGGCCCGATAGTTAAGTTTCCGAATTCAGAGACAAGCTTTATTGAAAGATTATTTGTGAAACTGTAACACGCCCAGTCGTTTATATTCCCGGTTAAAGCTATTTCTTGGTTAGCAGAAAAAAAGCAGAAAACAAACAACCCCCCCCAACCCTGCTAGGTCTGTGCAGAGTGGAAACACATAGCTAGTAAGTGCCAAGGTAATAGGACTCAGTTTTGTTAGTTCAGTCCACTCTGTTTAGTTAGCTTAGTTCACTCAGGTTTTCTAGATCACTTCACTCAGTTTAGCACGGTCCAGTCAGTGTGGTTAACCCAAAACCCTCAATTTTGTTATCCTGAGCGCACACAGTTATGTTAGCTTGTTTCACTCAGTTTTGTTAGCTCTGTACACTCAGTTTTGCTAGCCTGATCCCATTCAATTTTCACTTAGTTTAGCTAGCTTGTTTCACTCAGTTTTTTTTTTTAGTTCAGTACATTTAGTTTGGTTAGCTCAATCCCCCTCAGTTTTGTTAGCTCAGGCCACTCAATTTAGTTAGCTTAGTTCACTCAGGTTTTCTAGATCACTTCACTCAGTTTAACACGGTCCAGTCAGTAGGGTTAACTCAAACCCCTCAGTTTTGTTAGCCTGATCCCACAGAGTTATGTTAGCTTGTTTCACTCAGTTTAGCTAGCTTGTTTCACTCTTTTTTTATTTTAATTTAGCTCAGCACATTCCGTTTTGTTAGCTCAGTCCCCCTCAGTATTGTTAGCTCTGTACGCTTAGTTTTAGTACAGAAGAATTTGCGCTGTACAGTTTCTCAGTAACATGCCAAGCTGTGTTTATTCGTCTTATTAACTTCAAGAGAAAGTGAGGAAACGACCGTTTCTAGCTATAAAATAAGTGATAACAGGAACTAGCTAAACGTAACTCTAAACTCTTAAAAGTGCAACGTGTTTCACGGACATCATGAACCCTATCTAAATTTGTAAGTCACTGTAGACCATGGGAATTTTCTGGGAAAATCCCAGCTGTTACAAAAACGGCGTGGGAACTCCGCTGATTATGGACACCTGTTCTCTTTTTGTACCTTCCTTTATTTGTGTCTGCTATTGTAGTATGTTTTCAGAAAGTAGATAGTACTATATGGAAAGTGTTGTGAGCTTACAAACACTCTGAGCTCACTTCAGTTTAATATTGGAGAGAGTTATCAGATATATAGCCTGCTTGGAAGAGCCAGCTTCGTCACAACGAGGAGTGTTTGCATATCAGCACCGGAGGAAAAATGTGATGTGTGGTGCAACACAATAAAGTAGAACTTAGAACTATATAGCAGCTATAACCTAGATTAAGATCTCAGTCAGATATTATGGCTGAAGAAGATATAAGTTCAATTCACTAAGCAGTCATTTTTAATGGTAGGCGCACTGAACTATACAAGCAGTTGCTCTAGAAGGGGGAATATATATATATATATATATATATATATATATATATATATATATATATATATATATATATATATATATATATATATATTAATTTCCTCATGCAGAAATCAGCAACAAGCTTTATTGAAAGATTATTTGTCAACCTGTATCATGCCAGAAATTTATATACACCCCTCAGTTTGGAACACAACCCTATATACTTTTTATGTTATTAACTTAGAAGCTGATACTCACCAGAGAGGAAAAGGAGAAGAGAAACACAGCACAGAGTAGCCACTTTCATGATTGCAGGGTGTGTGAGATAAAGCAGGTGTGTGTGTGCTTCACTCTACTTTCGGCTAACACCCCGCCCTCCTCCCATGTTCCTGCCTTGTTGTTTCAGTCGAGTTCCCATATTTTTTCACAAACATTTTCTGACTATATCTGCATTGATCTCCAGAATGACCGCAGTAACCACTGTGGATTTGTTAGGAGTCAAAACATTGACTAAACCTGAACACATTTATGTGAATCACCAACCATTAGATTTTCTATACGCAGAAACACCTTGTCGAGAAGGAGAATGGCCAGACTGTAAGGAAGGCTGCGGCAACTCAAATAACCACTCTTTACTACCGTGCTAAGCAGAAAAGCATCTCAGAACACACAGTATATTGATTGAACCGTGACGCGGATGACCTACAGTAGCGGAAGACTACGTCAGGTTCCACTCCTGTCAGCCAAGAACAGGAATCTGTGGGCACAAGATCACCAGAACTGGACAGCTGAAGATCTAACTATCAATCGAACGATCAGGCGATGTTCTCTAGCTGCATAAAGAGGTACAGGTATTCCTATTAAAGTGGCCGGTGAGTATGTGAACGCCACCACTTTTTATTGATCGATTAAATACCAAATCAAACTCATTAGAAAATCGGCTGAAATAAAGCGATAACTCAAATATAACGAGGCGGTAAATTACGAATAATATAGTCTAAACATTTCGACCTACTCCCTTTTATCACCCACATGAGAGTGTACATTTATATACTATTATACAATCACACGTATAGAATTATACTACATATATTTATAGCATTCTTCGGATTATTATTATTATTTTTCTGTAATGGCCTTGGATTATTTACTACAGAAAGTGCAAGAAGCCTGTAGTTTCAAAGAGACTACAAGATCAGACTGTATCTGAAAAGAATTTAAAAAAAAGAGAAAAAAAAAGAACGAGAGAACTTAATTTTCTTCTTCCTGTGATCTTCAGAAAATTTGGGTACCATGTGACGTCCTGTTGAACAATGTGACTTTATTATATTTAATTAAGGTGAATGTGTTCAGGTAACAGGGTTGAATAAGAACCAAAATGTACATTAAAAAAAAAAAAAAAAAAACCTAGATGTCTTGTATGTAGAAAAGGATTGTTAAGCATGAGATTCAAGTATTAATGCAAAAATAATACGCCATTTGAAGTGTTATAATAATTATATAATTAATTATAATATAATTATAATAGTAATATAATATAATATAATTCTTTATTATATAATTATATAATTATAATGTAATATAATATTATATATTATATATATTATTATTATATATTATATATATTATATAATTAATTAATTATAATTAAATGTACATTTTGGTTCTTATTTAACCCCGTTACCCGAACACATTCACCTTTATTAAATATGTGGAATAATCCATGCTTAATCATCCTTTTCTACATGTTTAAAATGTATTTTATGCCCAAAACGAGACATTATATTAAAGAAATTGTGTAAAAAGTGACAATATGATCAATTTTTGACCAGCAGATGGCAGCAGTTAACAAACAGCCGTTTAAAATAAGAAATATTCATTTATTTCCTCTAATAAAAGTGTCAGGAGCAGCGCAAAACCCTCTTTCCATGTCTATATTGGATCATGTTGCATTTTGTTTACTAGTAAGCTCATTTAACAAGCTAATAACAACTGTCATAGTATGTGAGGGAGTCGGCGCGCTCGTGTCCCGCTCGTAATAACCTCATATTTCACAAACACCCCTCGAATCACTCCGTTTTCGACATGAAGTTGCGTCATCTGAATTTCCTGAGGATCCTGAGAAGAAGAAAGTGATTTCATTCTTTTGTCTGATATGGCGATATTAACTGTCGAGGTTACGATGAAAGTGCATCAACGCTACCCTTATGCTAATTTTTACGCTTATTACAGGCTGGGAATACATTATTAATTAAAACCACTTATTCTAACCATCGTTAGAATGCCCGTATGAGCGTGGAGGCTAGGTACTGGAACAAAACTCGACCTCTGTTACTCATTTAAAAGCAAAAATGCTGCCAGGAAAGAAAATGGTGAGAAAATAAATCTGGAATCATCCACGTAAATGAAAAGCAAACTGGATGTTTGTTTGTTGGGTGACGTTTTGAGTAATCGTGCGACTGAGAGGTTTTTTTTCCCTTTTTTTTTTCTCCAGCTTCTGGGTTTCATTCTTTTTTCTTTTTTTTTTTTTTTGATAGAAAGCAATAAGGACCCTCATTCTGCAGTGTCACCCCTCCAGGCTTGGCTCATGTCCAGAGGTTGGCACTGTTTATGTCGGGTCTCTCTCGCTCTCTCTCACACACACACATTCTTTACACATGCCCAAGCTGTTTCTGTGTTTGTTTTGTTTTCACTTTATGCAATTCCGTCTGAGGCAAGAAAGAAATCAAGTTTTGTTCTTAGGTTCAGCGGGTAACGTCAGCCGCACTGATTCCTCCAGGACATTATGATCGTTTTTTGTTTGTTTGTTTGTTTCTAAGACAAACGTGACTGGTCGAGTTAGTGCCTGTGTATAAATAAAGCTGTCCATCATAATGCATTTTAGTAAGTAGTTACGTGTCCAAACGTTTTTACTTGTAGTTTGAGTTTATATGTGAACTACGTGAGAATTCAGTACGATGCGTGTAGAGGTGACGGCAGATGGAGCCGTGCGTCTCTGGGTTTGTAAATGAAGTAGAAACCATTCGTTCATTCATTCAGATTAGGGCTATTGCTTGTGTTTTGGACTTGTTTTCAGTTGAAGCAGAAGCGATGTTTCGGGCGGAATCCTGGGCTCATGCCATGGCCCCCTCAAAGCAGATGGACAAAGGTCTTGCGCATATGTACAAACACTACTTCCCACACTGCTGCTTGCACACGCGGGACTTTTATACTTTCATGTTGTAACACGAAACTTGAAATGTTTGAGTCTGATTCCTTTAATATCACGATTAGTAAATTCATCACGCGTCACGTTAATTTTGGGTTTGTTTGATTCCAGGACAGAGACTCGGTGATGTTCCGAACGTCCAGTGTCTTGTTGTGTAATTTTATATCTTTATACTTTACTCACATTCTATTAACCACTAAGATCCACCTTTATGTCTATTATTTATTGTTATTTACTTTTAATTTGCTTTATTTATTTATTTTTTTAAATATACAGTATCTCACAAAAGTGAGTACACCCCTCACATTTTTGTAAATATTTGATGATATCTTTTCATGTGACAACACTGAAGAAATGACACTTTGCTACAATGTAAAGTAGTGAGTGTACAGCTTGTGTAACAGTGTAAATTTGCAGTCCCCTCAAAACCGTGCTGCAGCTGAGTGTCAGGGTCTTGGCAATCTTCTTACAGCCTAGGCCATCTTTATTTAGAGCAACAATTCTTTTTTTCAGATCCTCAGAGAGTTCTTTGCCATGAGGTGCCATGTTGAACTTCCAGTGACCAGTATGAGGGAGTGTGAGAGCGATGACACCAAATTTAACACACCTGCTCCCCATTCACACCTGAGACCTTGTAACACTAACAAGTCACATGACACCGGGGAGGGAAAATGGCGAATTGGGCCCAATTTGGACATTTTCACTTAGGGGTGTATTCACTTTTGTTGCCAGCGGTTTAGACATTAATGTCTGTGTGTTGAGTTATTTTGAGGGGAAGCAAATTTACACTGTTACACAAGCTGTACACTCACTACTTTACATTGTAGCAACGTGTCATTTCTTCAGTGTTGTCACATGAAAAGATATCATCAAATATTTACAAAAATGTGAGCGGTGTACTCACTTTTGGAGGATACTGTACATATACCACATCACTGTTGAATTCTCAGCTCCAACAGTAAATGACAGGTTTACGTATTTTACATAAGACACTCTGTCATATACGGTATGGTTTCCATGGTAACCGCTCACGCACAGGGTATAAAAGTGGCATTTGGCAGATGCTCTTACTGTATCCAGAGTAACTTATAATTGTAGAATTATTTTATAGAACTGAGTACATGAAGGTTAAGGGCCTTGGTAGGGCCCAGCACTGGCAACTTTGTGGTGCTGGGATTTGAATTCACGACCTTCCAATCAGAAGTCCAACATATATATCTATATCTTATTATATTAAAGAAAGAGAAAAAAAACCCTGTTTATAGACTGTTTATAGCTGCTAAAGCGTAAGTGTTAACGGGAAATCACTCCATAATATTAAATGTAAATATAAATTCTTTAAAAAAGTGCGTCATTCATTAAAATGAATTATAAATTGTAATAGCTGATAATTTGGTTCAGAATAAGAGGAATAACACATGTCAGGATGTGCTGTTATAGGCAAATCATCAGCTTCAGGGTGGTTGCGGTAACTCTGGGTTGCGTCACACCACCCCAGCGTTGATTATTTCCCTGTAACTGCACACCCCCAAGTGTTTTATTCATTACATAGATCAGTTTCTAACTTTCAAGATTTTTTTTTTTGTCAAATGCATTGCAGTGATTTAAATTGAATGAACACATATTTTTCTTTCAGTCAAAAGGATTTTTGCCTTTCAGATCTATCATAATACTGTATGTACGCACACCCGGCAGTTAATCACTGTCAGAGCGTCAGTGATTTTTACACTACTACTGTACAGTTCTCAAATTGGGGGTCTGTGAAGCGTTTCCAGAAGGGGTCCGTGAGTTTATAAGTGCCGAAAATCACAACGCGCTATCCACCATCGAAGATACGTTTAAAAAATATATATTTTTATTATCGTTATTAAAGGATTATTGTTCGACTGGGGAAATGAATGGAAAAGGTTTAATCCAAACCTCATAAACACGACAAGTAGGCCTACGTATAAAGAAATAAATCTAATCAGGATTTTGATAAAGATCAAAATGGTGTGAATGGAATGTTCAGGAGGCCAAATATTATTAATATTATTGTTTATTTTTATATTATTTACATATTTAAGTAATGATTTAAGTAAAGGGTGTAAAAACTTTGTGTAAGAAATTTCGTTTCACAGTAATATGCTGTCGGCAATATATACAATACTCTTAGTGCTCTATTTAACAATGCAGTACGATCAGTGTAATCAAACATTACTGTAAGCATGCTGTAAATATTAATTATAGTAGCTACGTGTGATCTCTGCTGGTGGTGAGTTACTGTACATTTACAGGGTGATTTTTACAGGACATTTTAGGGCAGATTTGAAAGAGTTTAACATTCTTTTGCGGATCAGAACATATGAGATATTTTTGATTTATTTATTTATTTCTCTCGTTTAGAGAACAGCAGAGGGCAGAGAACTGTTAGAGAGACACGCTTCTCTTTCACGTAACCCAATCCCGTAGTCACTTAAACCAAAATGCACCTGTGTGGGAAAAGTTGCAGATGAATTTGTTGGTTTGAGATTGTGAACGTTTCTTGACGTTCTTTCAATCAGTTGCTGGAAACTGGCAAATCTCTACTGGTCAAGTGATATACCCCATGTGGAGGAACATTTTAGGTTAGGGGTCGTCCACTGGCAGCTCATTAGCTAAATAATGAATATAATCATATATAGAATATATAGAATCTGATGTACCGGGGAGTAATTTGCATTTCATTGAAAATTTGCCAGAGATGAAAATCATGACAATCATCACTGGGAAGCACCAATACAAATCAGACCAGTCTTTTTTTTTTTTTTTAGAGCCATGAGCAGACCTTTGAAAGCAAGCAAGCAAGCGAGGGATTTTATGAAACCGGATCTTCACGATTTTTTGTTGAACGCCCCTACTTTACGGAGTGATCTGAAAACAATTACGTCGATCTCTTTCTGCTCTGAAGAACTTTCTCTGTATCGCACACGCTCTGGGGCTCCTGTAGAACGTTTTGTCCAGGAGGAAATTTAAAAAAAAAAATTTAAACCTAGGTTATATGAAAGAGCAGCAGAACCTGAGGTCATCTTTAGGCGGCATGTCTATTGTTTCAGAATGGGAGTGAGTGGGTGTTGGGGGCGTGCCGCGTGGCACCGGGTGTCACATGAGCCGTCTTCTGGGGCAGCAGGTAACGTTTATGTTGAAGGCGCTGAAAGTGGCTGGGTCGAGGAGGAAGGCTTTAAACATTCCATCGCAATCCTACTTTTCATTGACCATCTAATGGTCTCATTCACAAAGACGCGAAATGAAACACTGCCATGTAAGTAAAGTGGCAGGGTTCAGGACGGATCGCGTTTCTGTAATCTTCACTCGCGCTTTGCACACACGCACAACACACACACACACACACACACACACAGAAACTTACAGACTGCCAGAAACTGGGATCACTGCGGGATTGCCTGTCCTTGTCGGAGTAGAACATTCTTGTTCGCTTTTTGTTAAATTCTTATTTTATTCCTTAACGAATATATAACTCAGTGATATTATTCACACCAACATCATCACACAAGTGTGTATCAAATGTGTAGATGAGTAAATCCCTTTGGAGATTTTTGAGTCACATGACATTACTATAATGTCTGCCTCATTCAGGGCCATGTATGTAAAGTTAGGTTTAGTACCAGACCTAAATTTGGCACATTTGATTGAAATTTAGGATTAGTGGTCAGCACGTTTACCTCGCACCTCCAGGGTCGGGGGTTCGAATCCTGCCTCCACGTTGTGCGCATGGAGTTTGCATGTTCTCCCTGTGCTTCAAGGGTTTCCTCCGACAGTCCAAAGACGAGCATTTAATTGGCATTTCCAGAATTGTCCGCAATGTGTGCGATCATGCCTTGCCATGGGTTGGCTCCCCGTCCAGGGTGTCCCGCACCTTGTGCCCCAGAGTTCCCTGGGATAGGAAAATGGATGGATGGAGATGAAAAAAAGCCAACTTCTTCCAGGAGAGAATCCACTCAGGTGGAAGTTTTACTAACTGTCAGGAACACTCGCTGAATATTCCTTTCTGAGTACTAATCCTAATCCACTGAGTTACACGACCTCTTCTTCAACCGAGGAAGAGGTCATTCATTCATTGTATTGTAATCTGAGTGCTGTTAAAAATGAGCAGATTGTTTACCATAATGATTTTACAAAAAAACAAAACAAAAACCAGCAACCCCAAAATAAAACACAACCTAATCGGCAATATGCCATTCACAAATGCAAAAATTGAAATGAGTAATTTGTATCTTATAGCCAGGAGGTGTTTTGTAAAGCCAGGTGGCAGAAGGAACATGAACTTGTCAAAGGTGAGGTGAGGAAAACTCTCTGAGTCATCCGGCGGCACTTTGATGCCACTTGGCGGCAAGTTCTACCCTTGGGGGGTCCACTCGCGTCCTTCCCAAACCAATATGGCCTTCCTTCCCACACACAAAAGGAGCATATTTAGAGCTGAGGTGTGTGTATGGAGCATGCCTGAACCTGGCAGGGGGCCGATGCGACGCGACTAGGCGAGGAGTGCGGCAACCAGAGCAGGCTGGAGAGCTGGAGAAAGCCCTGGGCTTAATTGGCAGGATAGACTCTGCTGGAGACTATTGTTCACGTAAAAGAGGCTTAGCATTGCCGCGTGTAATAAATCCACGGAGTCTGCTTCTCCACGCGTCTGGAGTGTAATCTCCAGTGTAAGTCTCTAAGGGGGAGGGTGTTAATAATGAGATGAGGGTTTAAGAAGGGGGAGTATAAGTTAAAGGGGTAAAAAGGGGACCCCCGTGAAGAAGTCAAGAGTGATGACTTTTGTTTTGACTTTTACACCGATATGTGATTCGCAGTCATTGGGGCCACAGGAGGCATAGGTTGCAGGCCCCCAGTGGATGCTGCTTGTTGGCCAACAAACCCTGAACAGGCTCGGCTGGTCATTAGGGCTCTCTGTGGGAGTGTTTAAGGCAGAAAGGGCCCAGGCTGCAGGACAGCTGGGCTTGGGGGGGGGGGGGGGGGGGGGTGATGGGGGGATGGAACTGGGTTCGTTGCCCAGGTATCTCCACCTGTACTCTCATTACCATCCCAGAGTGGAAGCAATTAACTGCCCAACTGCTTCGTAAAGAAGGCGGGAGAACTGGTACTGAGGTGGGAGAGGAGACGTAAGGAGTGTGTGTAGTACGATAAGCATCTATGTGTAAGTTAAAAAAAAGGGATTACCGAGCAGACCCAAAATCAAGCAGTACATAACTTGAGTGAAAGAAATAGAGCCGAGCAGCTGTCTTTTACAAATGGAAATAGGAAAAAACATGAGTGTGACATATAAAGACTCCCAAAAAATCCTAAAGAACAGCATCAGTCAATCAGCATCTGTGATGTGGCTGGCTTTAAGGAGAGCGCACCACCAGCACTTGTTTTCTTTGAACTTTTCGTACCATTTTAATCTTCAAGATAACGTATGGGCCTTTAAAGACAGACAGATTGACAGACAGGCAGGCTGGTTGACAGACAGTGAGGGAGTAAGCCGGAGCATTAGGGAAAGTGGGGAGTGAAAAACCACCATTCAAATCACAATGGGGCACCTGACAAACAGCTCTGCCCTTAATTACCCAAGCTGCCATTTCTGCCTTTAATTAAAGCAGCTCTCCGTAGGCTCAACAGGTCGGACTCACAGTCTAGCAGAAATGAACACGAGGGACAAATAAAATAGAAGTTGGGCCAACGTCATTTTGCGACTTTAAAAGTTTAACATTGTGTATGTAATAAACACAGTAATGTATTTTTGCTTTAACCGGACAGTAGTAGTTTGAAAAAATTTGAATTGCTAACCAACTTCTAATAGTTTTCCATTAAAAAAAAAAAACACCAACAAATTATGATAAATTAAACTACTAAAAAAGCTCAAATAACTTACTTGAACTGCAAAGGATAAATATAAGAAATAGTACAAAGAAATTCAGAGAATAAATCTTTAAAAATACACTTTACAATTTTAAATGTTCAGTACAAAATTTTAACATAAAACCAACTGCTTCCAATCCGAGTTTGTAATTATTAAATTGAAAACAAAGTTAGGAAAAGATGTGACGACATTGCAGGTATCAAGTGTGTTCATCACGATATAGATAGTGTATCATCAGATTGCAGATCCCGGCCTGGCATCAAATTCTATATTTTAATTATTACAAGCAACAAAAAGACCTCTTTATTTAATTACCAGCAATTCATTGCTTATTCAGTTGGATAAACCACAGCCAGACTGTCAGTGATCGACGTGCCCCTTTCAGGAATACGTCCCAAATATACAAATCCTGGCTGGAAAATCCAGTTTAGACCAGCTTGGATCCTGAACTGGTTAAGCTTGTATATGAGCCTGGATTAACAGGTCAGAATAGACTACGCTGGTTTCTGCTAGGCTAGGTTTCTGTTCTGTTGTTCTGCAACGTGTTCGGTAAACCTATTTATTTTAAATGCATACATTTTCACATGGTTGTGAATTAAATGAAGTGAAGTAACAGGTGGAAAGAATGAAAGAAATTGACAGTGCATTATAGTATCACATGTCCACATAATACCTCACAGAAGTGCGGACTATTGTTTCGAGTAGAAAATGTCACTAAGCTGGTACACCAGTTAAACAATGCTTTCACCAGCTTAATCAAACTGATCTTCCAGTTTAGCCACAATCAAACAGGTTTACCAGCTTCCCCAAGCTGGTCCACCAGGTTCCCCATGGTTGACAGTTTCACCAAGCTGGTACACCAGTTTAACCATACTTTCACCAACTTAAACAAGCTGGTACACCAGTTTAACCATACTTTCATCAACTTAAACAAGCTGGTACACCAGTTTAACCATGCTTTCACCAACTTAAACAAGCTGGTACACCAGTTTAACCATACTTTCATCAACTTAAACAAGCTGGTACACCAGTTTAACCATGCTTTCACCAACTTAAACAAGCTGGTACACCAGTTTAACCATGCTTTCATCAACTTAAACAAGCTGGTACACCAGTTTAACCATGCTTTCACCAACGTAAACAAGCTGGTACACCAGTTTAACCATGCTTTCACCAACTTAAACAAGCTGGTACACCAGTTTAACCATGCTTTCACCAACTTAAACAAGCTGGTACACCAGTTTAACCATGCTTTCATCAACTTAAACAAGCTGGTACACCAGTTTAACCATGCTTTCACCAACTTAAACAAGCTGGTACACCAGTTTAACCATGCTTTCACCAGCTTAAACAAGCTGGTACACCAGTTTAACCATGCTTTCACCAGCTTAAACAAGCTGGTACACCAGTTTAACCATGCTTTCACCAGCTTAAACAAGCTGGTACACCAGTTTAACCATGCTTTCATCAACTTAAACAAGCTGGTACACCAGTTTAACCATGCTTTCACCAACTTAAACAAGCTGGTACACCAGTTTAACCATGCTTTCACCAGCTTAAACAAGCTGGTACACCAGTTTAACCATGCTTTCACCAGCTTAAACAAGCTGGTACACCAGTTTAACCATACTTTCACCAATGTAAACAAGCTGGTACACCAGTTTAACCATACTTTCACCAACTTAAACAAGCTGGTACACCAGTTTAACCATGCTTTCACCAACTTAAACAAGCTGGTACACCAGTTTAACCATGCTTTCATCAACTTAAACAGGCTGGTACACCAGTTTAACCATGCTTTCACCAACTTAAACAAGCTGTCACACCAGATCACAATCAGATTCACCAGGCTGGATTTCCAGTTCAACCAGTTCTATCAGTACATGAGCTTAACCAAGGATCCAAGCTGGTCTAAACTGGATTTTCCTGTGCACAGAGTGTTTTGAAAGGCAATTAAACTGTTAAATGTGTTAACTCAAGCACCACACGAACATGTATCTATTTTGAATGCATTCCGTGTTTAATTCAAATAACATATCCGTATTCGGTTACATCCCTAACAGTACCCTAAGAAACTTCCCATTTTGGGGAATAATCTTAACTGAACGTATACCTTCTAAACACTGATGCTGTGATCATAAGGAATTTCCAATGCTCATCCCAGAATTGACAATAAGATCATATTAAATATCCAGTGTCCTTTCAATGCAATCAATATTTTTGCCTTTTCTTTATTCAACTGGATCCTTTCATGATTTATAATCCCACTATCTGAAGTCACCCAGAAGAGCATGAGTTGCCTTTTGAGACTGATTCCTCTTAAGATCTATTCCTTATTTCTTACTACTGCTGCCTCTGGTTTGCTGATTATGGATCTAGGTCTAAATCCTGATTTTTTTAATTAAGCTGCTTTGTTGTTAAAAGTGCTATACAAATCGTATAGAATAGATTTCTGAGAGGAAGAGGTATGGACTAGATGTGTCTCTGAACCAGACTGTATCAGACTAATCGTTCTACTACATTGGATTTCCTATGAGTTAAGGCCAAGAGATGGGTGTAAGGATACTTACAAGTCCCAGACTGAAGGCCTCGCAATAGTAGAGTTTTCCCAGCGGACAAGATGGCTGCTTTTTTTTTTTTTTTGAATCTGTGAGTCTCTGTGAAACCCTGGCTGAACAGTAGTTTATATTGTCCTTCGAGGTAAATTTCCACTTTTTAAGGGATTTCCTAATGAGTAAGGACAGGCATATTGAGTTTAAGTGGACGATGTAGATTAGAGGCAACTGCAAGAGGCTATAGTCAGAATTCTGTCAGTGCCTGTCATGATGAGACATGCTGGTGACACCAGTGGTGATGGAACCAACATGTTTATGAAGGAGGCCATAATGAGGATTCAGGACATTTCTCCTTCCTGGCAGCATAGGTCATGCTTACCTAACTCCATCACTCAATTCTCGGTCACTTTTGGTTTTTCGCTGTATAAATGGTTCATGGGCATCCATTCATTGCGAAGTCTTTCCAACCATTGTAATCGAGTAAGTTCTACGCCTTGTTTAATGCTGCCCTGGACTAATCTTTGACCTTTTATATATGTATGATTAGCTGTATTTTGACCTACCTTAACATTCTGTATGTTTCGTTTGTGTTTTCTTCTAGCACAGAGACTGCATCTGAGCCTGCAAGTGATGCTCATGGAGGGCTTTCCTGATGCAAATACGAGATATAGGAGGGATAGAAGTGTTACAGAAGCAAAAGCCTGGTCATGCGAGGACTCAAGACAGCACATGGAGAAAGACTTTTACATGGCATCAAAGGTATTCTGGAAAATCATGTGGCATCTGAGTGCAGGGTAGTGTTGACCTCTACTGGGGATAATGCTGAGAGATGAAAGGAGCACTTTGAGGACATGAATCCAGTGGGCAAGCCCTCTTCAGGATCCAGTACCAGATATCTCTGATGATTTGAGATCCATTAAAGGATATTAAAGGAACCTAAAGTGTCTTTGTAAGGCTAAGGCACTACAGACTGCTCTTAGATGTGAGTCTGGAATTTTACTAGAGGGATGAACACTGTTCTCCCAAAAGGTCTTCCCTCAAATGTTGTTTTGATGGTGGTGGTGGTGGTGGAGAGCGTTGTCTAATATGTGACTGTTCAGTTTGGTTGGTGTTTTCATACTCAATTTGGAAAAGTAGTTCCCAACCATTCCAGTAAAAGGCATAACCTATAACATGACCTTTAATCTGTCATCCATTTTTATGTAAATCAGGGGCCGTGAATATGGCTCCATTCATTCATTCGTCTTCAGTAACCGGGGTGGATCCGATGCCTATTCCATGAACACACTCTGTACAAGGTGGGAATACACCCTGGATGGGAAACCAGTCCATTGCAGGGCACCACACACACTCGTCCATCACTAGGGGCAATTTAGAGATGCCAACCCACCGGTTTTTGGGAGGTAAGAGGAAACCAGAGAACCTGGAGAAAACCCACAAGGACATAGGGAGAACTCTTTAGATGTGTTAAATGGAGGACTTTTTTTGCTTCTTCGTCTATCATCTTTGATCCACAGCACCTAGCACACCCTCACATCCACCCACACGTGCACACGCATCCACACAGCGCATTCAGAGAAAAGGGTATCAGGTGAAAAGAGGAAGAACACAACATTGTTTTAATTGTTAGACTGAAGTGAAATAAACGCTAACACCCACGCCTCTCCTGCCTCTTTTTCCTCTCCTGCCTCTCAAGCTTCTCATTTCCTCTCTAAATCTCTTCATTCAAAATCCTTCGATACCCCCAAAGTGCAGAAATCTACATCCAGAACCTGAAATCCTGATTGGGGTGCTTGCATCAATTTGAAGTTATAGGGATGTGTGTGGATCATTTTACCACACACACACACACACACACACACACACACACACACACACACACACACACACACACACACACACACACACGCTCCGTGGGCTGGGCCCGGCACAATAAAGTTTCAAATCTGGCCCACAAAAATGAATTTCGAATATGTGTTTTAGATTAAAATTTTTAAAAAAATGTGAAAAAAATTCCACTATAAGGAGAAAAATCCAGAAATAATCTCATTTCATTATTTTTGTCTTCTTGTGTGTTACGTCTGAAGGGCAGTACTAAATGAAAAAGAAGAGTTTTAAGCAAAATAACAACAGTTTACACCGATCGTCCTGTTCAAAAGTTTACCCCTCCCCCAACCCCCCTTCTTGAGCGTCAGTGAATGTTTGCACCTTTTTGTACTAGTCGTGTACGAGTCCCTCAGTCGTCCTCAGTGTGAAGTGATGGATCTCAACATCATATAGTCTCTGCTGGAAAGCCTGAAGTATGCAGAAGGTGCTGGAAAAGTAAAGAATGTGCAGGATCTGGAGGATTTTTCTGAAGAACAATGGATAGTTGAACTGCGCAGGACAAACAAGGGACTCATGAACGACTAGCACAGAACGTAGAACACAAAATATAAACATCTGATATGTGAAAAAACAAAATGCAATTTTTATGATCCTGCTCATTGTTATTATTATTATTATTTTAAAAATGATTAACATTTTGCGTATGTAAACTTATGACCGCAACTGGTGTGATGTGATGTGTTAATGGCTTCTTCTTCTTCTTCTTCTTCTTCTTTATTATTATTAGTAGTCCAGCCCATTTATACCCCGTTCCCTAAACAAGTCTGACACCCCGACTCTACACTAACCAGCAACTATACAAAAGAAGACGGAGAGAAGATGTGCAGCAGTGAGGTCAGTAGTTTAAAAAAACAGCACAAAAACAGCACAAAAGTGTCCCATGACAGTAAAAAGTGTGTCGCCGCAGCATGCACGTGTGCAGAGATGCTTGTCATCTGTGCGCAGAAGTAATGTAAATGTTAATGTGTCACTCGAAGGAATGCACATTTCACTTAGCCCTGAGTTTGGGGGTAGCTGTGAGCATGTCCACCCCTCACCCGAGCAGCTAAATGAATTCATCACGCCTCTGAACTGCCTCTACTGGGCTTACATATTAACGAGTCGTCAGTGTGCGATACAACAGGTGCGCATTGATGTCTTTCCATCTTCATCCCAAGCGCGCGCGCGCACACGCACGCACACGCGCGCGTGCGCGCGCGCACTTCTGTTGCAGCAGGATCCCTCAGATCCCTCCTTCTCTCCTTGAAACAAAGCGCACAGCCCAGGACAGTTGTTGCGCATCTGGAAGGCCAACGGCCCAGCACATCACGTGACCGCTCTGCCAGTCTTTTACCACCTGAATCGGAGCGCTAGAATGAAACTCTGATTTCGTGCTACAGCGCGCGCGCTCTCTCCTCCTCCTCCTCCTCCTCCTCCCCAAAGGTTTTCACGAGCTCCCGGGACTTCTGTCGCGCTTCCAGCTCGCGCCTTTCTCCTAACATCCTGCCTGCGCAATGGTGAGTCTAATAGCCTAATTACTTAAACAAACAACAACAACAACAACAACAACAACACCCTTATTCTTCATCTCTTAACTATTATCCTTATCCAGCGCGACTCTTTATTTTATTTATTTATTTATTTATTTATTGCATTTGAGTCTTTTTCTAGTGTGCACGCTGTGTTATGTTGTCATTCAGAGATCTATCCCAAGCAGAAGTGGGTTACATTACAAACGGAAGTTGAGTCAAGTTAAATTAAATGCACGAGTGCTCGTGCAACAAAATGACAACTTTTTAGATAAAGCGCTCCTTCATCATGGATGTACACCTTGTGCAGAAGCATCTAGAGCGCGCGCTAGTCGTGTCATTATGGAAATGGAAACTCTTAACGGGCATTTCAGTTTGCCTACGAGGTGTTTCTAATGTCACGTGTCTGAAGGTGATCTATTGTGCAGCCAGAAAAAGAAGGGCTATTGTGACTATTCTGGTTTAAAACAACAACAATAATAACAACAACAACAACAACAACAACAAACCCAAAACAGAAGAAAAACTCCGGTTAAGAGCAATGCACAGTGATGGAGTGATCTATGAATCAGAGAGAGAGAGAGAGAGAGAGAGAGAGAGAGAGTTCTGTGGAAGTTATTTGAGATATTTATGCACTCTCAGTTCTAAACTCTTCCAAAAGAAGACCCTTGCAGGGTAAATAAATCACTGATCTCTCTCATTCAGCTCGCAGCTCACTCACTCTGCTGCGCGTTTGCCCGTTCTATTTATTTATTTATTTGTTTGTATGTTTATTTATTTATTTTAGATGCAGAGCTCCATCCTCTCCTGCCGAGATGCGCGCTTCGACTGCGCCTACTCCGCCTCTACGTCGGCTCGCGCCACTGTTGACGTTTCCACGGCAACGCTCGTCTCCCTCTGGGACGCCGGTCGCTTGGACGACGCGGGTTGCCAGCGCGAGCGTAAGTTGCATAAAATTTGCGGGATGAGAGGCGCGAGAGTTTTTTTTTTCTTTATTTTTTTTCCCGGCTGTCGCGCGCCATTCACGCACTCGGGCTTTACCATGTCGAAATTCATTTCCGTTTCCTGTTGTTCCTCTTTACTCTGTTATTATACAAAAGGGGTTATAAAACCTAGGTTATAGTTACAAAGTTACTATTTACATCAAGGAATTATTTTTAAAATCTCTATATTATTATTATTATTATTATTATTATTATTATTATTATTATTATTATTATTATTATTTAGAAAGCTTCCAAAAGCACCAATTATGGAGTTTGATCATGAATTTTATTAGTTATTAAAGTTATTATTTGGAATTTTGTACCCTATTCTCTGAAATTGAATTTTGAACTGAAGAAGCATTTGAAAGTCCGAATGAATTCTAAAGAATTTTTACTGAGCATTCGCTCTTTGCTTTAAAAGAAGAAGAAAAAAAAAAGGTTTATTTTTTATGTTTTAGATTTGCTTTCTAAATATCTAAACTTGCAGGCAAAATCAATCAGACACGGAAACCTTCTACACTCCTGTTTAATGAATCGTAAAGAATTAAAGCGCTATAAACAACTATATTTAATATAATATAATATAATAAAATTGTTTTTCGTAGCGTCAATCATGACTGGGGCTGTGTGAAGTTATAGAGAGATTATAGTTAGTGAACAATGCCATTAGGAATTTGAAAACTTTTGAACTTTGATATGGTGGTGCGTCAGATGAAAACCTTATTTTGTTAAAAAAAAAAAAAAAAAAAAAAAAAAAATTGCTCTGTTTATTGCAAAAATGTCACATAAGCGTATTATTATGCATTGACTGCAGCTACCCCAGCCCTTAACGAGTGTCTGAATTCCTCTATAACAAACAAACAAAAAGTCTTTTACGTCACACTTTTAACGTTTTCATTTGACCAACTCTTGTATTTAGAAATTTGTGTCATAGCGTCAAAGATTTAATTTTGTGCTTTGCCTAAAAAGCAATCTGAGACCAGATTTCACGCTTTGTGATAGAGCATTTCAAATTCAAAACACTTTAAAAAAAAAAAAAAAAAAAAAAAAGATTTGCTTACAAAATAAAAAATGCAGCAGTTGAACACAGAACACACCTGTCTACCCTCGCTTTAATAAAGCCTAATGAATCTTTATGAAACGTTAGAACTTTTTACTTTTGTAGGCTATCTTGTTCATTCTTTCGCTTGAAATGTAAATTCAGACGGTGCGATTGCGATCATGTCTGAAATGAATAAATATACCATTAGAGAAATTTAATGTCGTTGTTACTGTGTAGTCCTGTTTCTGTTCACGAGTGCACGAACCACAGTCCCGTTATCGCATGTTGTTGCCATATGGCAACAATTACATTTCACCATTTAACAGAATACTCAAAATATATCAATAATAATAATAAAAAAAATGTTAACTTATCTCAGATAGTGTTGAAATATTTTCCTTTAACTAGTTTTACCCAGCCTTCTAATGATGACGTTCACCGTGCCATATGATTGCAGAAAATTACGTGCTGTTCGCACTTGCTGGTCATGTGAAAGTGCATTTTTATGTGATGTCAAAGTTAAAGCTCGCCTTTCCCAGCTTCATAGGACAATAGTAGTTTTGTTTTAGCAAAAAACTGGAGTTAAATTCACTGTTGCCGTATGGCAACACCATTAAAGAGTTAAAGTGGAGATTTTAGACTTCTCTTTTGCAAACCATGATTCCTTTATTTATTTATTTACTCATTCCACCCTAGATGGTAAACAAATTCAAAACAACAGCATTCAAATTCAGATTTCAAACCCGCCCACTTTTTCTGTCTTTTAGTCCCACAGCTGGTTCCAGCGCACGGTGCTCTACGCGACTCCGTCTGGTCCGACCGGCTCTCCCCTCACCTCCAGCGGAACAAGCAGGTCCCACTACAACACACTGTGTTCCTCATGAAAGAGTGACACGTGTATCAGATGCATGAGCGTGCTAACACTAGTTTTCTTATCAGCTTCAGGACACCTTGATGCAGAAAGAAGAAGAACTCGCCAGACTCCAGGAAGAGAATAACAAACTCAAAGAGTTTCTAAACTCATCGTATGTGAAGTCTCTCGAAGACAAATCGAAGGTATGTTTAGTAAACTTCCACGTTTACGCTTTTAAAAACGGTATTTATTTAGCAGTCGGTAACTTCGTCCTTAATTTGTTCGTTCTCTGTCTCACGCAGACGCTTTTCTCTGTTCAGAGAAGCGCAGACGTGCAGCACAGGAAAAGAGCTCTACACCACGAGAGAGACTTCCTCAATGTGAGTCGGCTGCTGCAGGGCGGCGAGGAGAAGCGGACGTGCCGTAACCTCTCTCTGGAGTTCTGCTCCGCCGAAGAGGTGGCTGATACGCCTCCGCTGGACTCCTGGGTTCTTGAAACACTTGGACTGCAGGATGAGGACACCATCAACACGGACAGCAGTTTCAGCAGCCCTATGACAGAGCACAGAGCGCCTTCCTTCAGCTCTCCAGCGCCGAGCACCGACCATTTCAGTCCTGCGCTGCAGGACAGCACCATGTACAGCCCTTACTCGGACAGCCACTGTGAATATAGCAGCGCAGTAGAGTCGTCATGTGGCTTCAGCCACAGCATGGACGACAGCGCAGATTATTTGGCTCTCGGCGCGTCACGGATGTACACCGTCACGTCTACGGGCTCGCTCCAAGGTATCGAAGTTCCTACCGGGCACTTCACCCCTCCCAAAGCGGCGTCGACTCCTCAGCGTTCGCACGTCCCGAGCTCAGAGCGGCTCCATCACGGCCGCGGCTACGTGGACGAGGGTGCTCTGTTCTCGACGCCACACGCGACGCGCAGCAGAACGGACTTAGCGTTCAGCATGTCGCTGAGTCCGCAGAACAGCGTCAAGACCCACACTTTCCCACAAGGACAGGCTTTCACACGCAGAGACTCACAAGGCGGATGGAATTTCACCTGGGTGCCTAAACAGTGTTCTTAAAACCAATATGTGAATCGGATATTATTAATCTATTTAAACAAAATCAAAATAAAAAACGGTTCTTGGGGACAAAAGACGTGGCATGAGACAAAACGAAGCTAACCATGAAAGCACTCTTACAAATCAATAATAGGAATCCATTATATATGACGTATTTGAAGAAATATTGGTATAATTGGTTAAATCTGGCTCTGAATGATTAACACGTGATTAACACAGACTCTTTCTATTAGATGCTTAGGGGAAAAAAACAACAATCATCAATAAACAATAATTCAAGTACACAGTGTTGCCTAATTTCCTAACTTTCAGTCTGGCGTGCTAACTTTTGAAAAGTGGGATGGTCTGAATTGCTCCTCTCGCACATATCGAGTATAAATACAGTACACTGCTGAAATACACACAGCGTCTATTCATCTTTCGATACTCGTATCTGGATGTTAACCCTAACCTGATACCATTTCTCCTTCACACCTGTTTCAGTCTTTCCCTCCTTTTCCCTCACTCTTTCCCTCCCACTCGCTTTCTCACCTCTGTTTCTCCCGCCCCTAAAAGACAAAAGAGGGGGGGGTGGGGGGTTCCAGGTCTCAGGAGAGTCTCCCTCCCTGATCTGCCCTGTGGGTCTGAGATGGGCCACATCCCTCCCGGGGGAGATCTAAAACGGGATGCTTCCAACCCTCTATCCCTCCCTCGCTCAGCCTGGTGCGACCCACTCCTCCCCCGTGGGAACTCAGAACGGCAGGGAAAGTTGGGGCGCTGAAGCTAGCCGCGGAGGAACCTGGTGAGTGGTCTGTGCCTAATGACACGGTTAATCCCCCTACAGATGCCCACCAGATTGGAAGGAGATGTTGAGAGCAGGTTGGGGTGATGCATAAGGGATAAGAGGAAGAAAAACGCAAACAGAGAGAGAGAGAGAGAGAGAGAGAGAGAGACAGAGAGACAGAGGAAGATGTCTCAGGACTCGACGAAGCCGGTAGGTTGACAAAGGGGTCATATAGGGGTCATTAGATAACTGATGAAGCTGATACTTCCTCAACCCTCACCATACTCTCATGTTGCAGCTCATTATGATGAGATCAGCATATAATTATATGTTCTGTCACTGTCTGCAAATGGGAGTCCGCCTCTGAGACTTTCTTCGTCGTATAGGTATAATAAACACAACATGACCCTTTACAAGGTGCCGGCGACGACTAGATAGGAGGCTAAAATCCGATCTCTATCAGTAGCTTGACGATTAGCGTCGAGCAATGCGTTGTATCACGAGGTCTCGTCAGTGACGTAAGGGAAATCACTCTAAACACACTTCGACTGCAGATAGACCGCAGCTGCCTTCAGGCCTTAATTTTTTTTGTTTTAAGCATCATCTGCAGGCTTCATGCTGTCACTCAAAGGGGCGACGGTAAAGAAAACGAATCGATTAATACGCAGACGGGGTAAGAACTCGGCTGGTGAAAATGCGACTGAAATCAGTGCGGATTTGATCAAACAGGAAGCGTGTTTATTATGCAGCACCACGTTCTGTCCTTCAACACGCAGCACGGGTGACCGAGAAGAGAAGGAACAACTACTAGAAAGAATGTTGATGAATTAAAAGTCATCTTACTGTATAAAACGTCTGCCTCGGTCACCTTGTCTAATCACAGCCGTTCCTTTCACCCCTCGGTTCACATTTGTGCTCCAGAACATCCACAGTCGAAACTATCCTAGCGCCGTCGAATTCTCAAATCTGATTGGTCGGGAGGTGTCTCAGACGGGCCGATCAGTTCTAACGCGTCATCGTGACGACGGTACGACGGACGCTCCACAATAATCACAAAAGAAACCAAGCAGATAGTCGATGATACGGCGACGTTTTCTGTAAGGAGACGTTTATTTAACGTTTACGGAAGGCGTCTTACGGTCAGTACGTCTGGTTTCTCGGTAACGTGATACGCCGTGGTGGTAACGTGATGGAAAACATAAGGTGTAACACGTCTCGTGGATGATTCACGGCATTAAATGTAACTCTAATCAGATAAAAAGCACAACGTGCCGTTCATTAAAAACAAATCTTAATCTTCGTCAAATTGCTGTGGTTGCTACACCACCCCATCGCTGATTCATTTCCTATTACAGCACAGCCGCTTATAAATGTACAAAGATGACAGAATTAATAAAAATAACCCATGATGAACAAGGTGGAAGTGAAAAAAAGAAACTGCTCTAAACAATATTTTCTATTTCCACCCTTGTGTGTGAGTCGGGGTCAGAAACCATCTTGTAATCCAAGAACAGAATGTGCAGCCTCCGAAAACTCGTATATCAACTATTGCTATTAACCTTTAAACATAATACCTACGACACACCTTTGCTGGAAAGCAAGCTTGCTGTAGAAGAACTGAGGGTTCTTGATTTGTATACGCTTCCTGGGTGAACAGCACAAGATAAAATAACATACTGACTATTTCATATTTAATCATTGTTTTTTGGGTAACTTTTTTATTGGGAGAGAGAGAGAGAGAGAGAGAGAGAGAGAGAGAGAGAGAGAGAGAGAGAGAATTAAGTTAAAATGTTACCAGGAAGAGTGTGCCTCTAATTAAGAGTGCCCTCTTACTGTCTTCCATAATTGGTCTGCAGTAATATGTCATGTATAAGCCAGTGAGTGCAGAAAAGCAAGCACAGGATGGTTTAATGGTTAATGTAGGCCTATTCACCAAGGCTAGCATAATCACTCGCACAAATAAATGTACGACACAGACACACACTGGACCTGAGGACATAAAATATGCGTGTGTGTCTTAAGAAAGTTTAGAAAACATACTTTAAGGATGTGTGACGTAACTGATCAGGCATGACTTCCTGTCTAAAGGCATAATCGGTAGCGTTCTATAGGAGTTCGAGAGTTTTAATGAGAAACTGTGCCATAGAGAATCAATGCAATGATGTTCAATAAATAAAATACAATACCGTGTGCTCGTGTGTAACGCATTATCTGTAAGACTAAAACGGACCATGCTGAAGAGAGTGAGAGAAGTTGAGCTGAATTTTATTTCTCTGCGTTGGTGTCGAGAGCCGTCGCCGATCAGTCAGATACTCTATAATCCCTCTACCCAAGATGTTTACTGTTTTCAAAACGATTAACACAGCTATCTGAACCCGATAATCATTCTGCAAACCACACATTGTTCTCCAAACTCTACGCATAAACCCCCCCAGAACGTTTTCAAAGCGGTTACACTGTCACCTAAAACCTTTAGTTGTCAAATACAATACTTTTTGATGCAAGTCACACAAATCAGGAGTGGAAGAAGTTTAAAAAAAAAAAAAGGTTTGAAAAGAGGGACAGGACAGGTGGAATGGGAGGAATGGAGTGGAGAGGAAAAGAACAAAAGAAGAAGGATCTCAAATACAAAGCAGCGATCTGCGGGGCCCAAGCACTCCTCATAAACAGGACTCTGAATGGCTGTGTTCTTGCACAGATAAACAGAATAATAAAGAAACCGTAGATGAACATACGTATCAAAATCCATTCAAATTTATAGTTTAGTAGATCGATGTAGCACACCAAATTACAGCTTAATTGGACTTTTAGTTCCTAAGAAAAAGCTATTTGGGCTTAATACCTTTCCGACACTTATCTATGGCCACGCCACGATCTTTGCAAATGTCCTCAGAACCTTGTATTAGACATGTATTTCAAGTTGGGTTCAAATCTATATGACCAATCATGAATCTTGACTGCTCCTTTAGTAAACCAGCTCCGCCTCCTTTTAATTGATTGATGAGTGGCGGCTATACTGTTTACTGATAATTATTGAGGTTCACACTGTCCTGAGTAATTTGACACCAAAAATTGGCAAAAAATAAAAAAAATCCTAGGATTAGTTTGCAAAAGTAGGTTTCATATCATCCATGCATTTTCTGGAGAGCCTATCCTACACAGGGTCACAGGGGAGCCTGGAGCCTATCCCAGGGGACTCGGGGCACAAAGTGGGGGACACTATGGACTGGGCACCAACCTATCGCCGGGTACAATCACACACTCGCACACCTATTCACACACTACGGACAATTTAGAGATGCCAATCAGCCTAGACCTCATGTCTTTGCGAAGCATGGGGAGAACATGCAAGCTTTTTTCCAGGCTGCCTTGGATTCCACACATCAGGAGTAAGCCCTCTCCTCCGCGCCCTCCTTTGGCTGTGATGGACAGCCGGCTGCTTCATGGATAGCCTTGATCCTGTGGTGGGGATAACCATACAGGTTTGCTGTTCTTCGATGCTTCTTCGAAACATCCGTGTTTGGGAGCGGGTCTCCTTCTCGGACGTTGAGATCTTCCAGCAGCCTCAGAACGTTGCTCACTTGTGTCCCCACTCTTATTTCTTCTAACATCTGGTTTGGGTCACCACTTTGCACCATCTCTTTTGGAAGGACTTCACTATACCTTATTTTGTCTTGGTTTCTAGGTATCCTGCAGTCATTTTCCCGACTTCTTGACCAACCCACATGTTTCCTTTCACTGTCTCTGAAATTAATCTGGTGTGGGCTCATACCTTTATTGGCTTCCAGGCTGTTGTTAGACGGTCCCTACAGTCCTAATCCAAATACTTATCTGGAATTGGTGGAGATGTTGAACACATGACCTTCAGTGTCCTCCTGGGCTGAGGTTAGGATGAGAATCTCTGCTGATGGTTTTTCCTTGTCGTCTACTATTGCCCGTCTACTAACTCTCTCTCCACCATTTTGGCCAGTAGTTGGAGCAAGTTTTTTTTGGCCTTGTACGGTTTGAAGTGCTCTTTCGTTCTCCCTTGCCTCTGTGGATTTACCATATAAGGCATATCATAAATTTACTTTAGGCTTTGTGCTGTTTCTATGTGCTGCTTCAATTTGCTGTCTCTATGTGCAAAGGGTTTGGTTCTTCCATATGAAATAGCCTCATATAACAGACTGAGACTTCTACAGATCATGGTATAGACCAGGGGTGTCCAATCTTATCCCAAAAGGGTCCGATGTGGGCCCAACCAAGCAGATCCTTCCAACCTTCTGATCTGTAGCCCAACAGTTACCGCTTTAACTCTATAACCTGAGAAAAAAGTCGTATTTTATTCGTCAGTGGAACTGGAATGACTGTCTTCTGTGCAGTTAAGGATGTGTCCTGATGGCTGTGTTAATTGATTTGAGAGCATAAAATACATGAAATCCTCCCAGCACGTCGTCAGCACACCACCTAGTGGCCTTCAATATCAAAGTTTAAGCAAGATATTGGATTCAATTCGATTAGACTAACTCGTTTGAAAATCGCGTCTTGATCTCAACGGAGTCACTGAACCCTGGTCCAACCCGGACCCTTTCCTGCCAACCGAAATCAGAGTGAGCAGCGTGAGGGTTGGTTTGAACGTTAAGAAGACAAAGAAAGGGTAAAGAGACATCCAACGACGCAAAAGCACAACAGCAGCAGCAGGAAGAGAAAGATAAAAGGCAGAGAATAGAAGCGATTGTGAATTGAGATAGGGCAATCAAACATGAAAGTGTGAAGTATGTGTGTGGGTGTTGTTCTGTTCTGTGGATCATATTGCTGCTGTCGCGTGGCAAATGTGTTTGGAATGTGGCATTATCACATTACACAACCTTTCTCTCTGCAGGGGAGCTCTCTCTCTCTCTCTCTCTCTCTCTCTCTCTCACACACACTCACACACACACTCACACACACACACACACACACACACACACACACAGACATCAGGCCATAGCTGTGTCACTGTTGTTCCTGCAGTTCTATGCTATTCAGCTGTCAATCAACTCCACATCTTTCAACTGCCACACCACCGAACAAAGCGTTTGAAATGATAAAAGCTTTTTTTCTTTGTTTACACAATTTTTAAGAAATACCGTTTCTGCTCTCGAAAGCCATGACACATTTCTCAACACTTTCCAAGCACACTTTTTTTCTCTCCACGAATCCTCACGTATTGTAAGCAATCGTATGAGTAACCCATTAACACTCACCTCAGAGTGAAGACCTTTACATTTCTACGATGAATTGAAACGAACTGAATGTTGCAATGAGATAAAAAAAACAAAATTTTCTACCCTAGCACCATGTTTGTATTTCAATTACATTCCATACATTCCACAAATACTGAGCTCACAAATCTACGTTAACTCTCATTAACATGTCAGTCAATGACCTGGTCGATTGAAATCAGATTCGAAACTGTTTATATTCTCGACAGAGAGCCTTCCTCTGACTCTTTGTCATCCTCCGCTTGTCTCTGACTCGGTGCGAGATGGATGACGTTCTTCTTCCTGTTCCTCGGTATCCTGTTTAAAAATGTCATCAGATGAACCTTGGGAGGTGTAACGATTTCCTAAAATGAATTATTGGAGCTTTGCTTCAGAGTCCCAGGTTTGACCCCGAGCTCGGATTTCTGTCAGTGTGGAGATTCACACGTTCCTCTGGGTTCTCCGGTTTCCTCCCCAAAACACGCTGCTACTATAAATTAGCTCCTAAGTGTCAATGAATGCATATGGTGTCCTGTAATGCAATCACACCCAGGGTTCCTGGGATTGGCTCCGGATCCGCCATGGATATTTTCCATACTGCTTATCCTACACAGGGTCACAGAGAACCTTGAGCCTCTCCCAGGGAGCTCGGGACACGATGCAGTGGACACCCTGGACCTTCCAATTCTTCGCAGAGCACAATCGCACACTGCAGACAATATTGGGACTGCCAATCAGCCTACAACGCATGTCTTTGGACTTGGGGTGGAAACTGGAGTACCCCCGAAGCATGGGGAGAACATGCAAACTCCATGCACACTGGGCAGAGCTGAGATTCGATCAAGTTGTTGTTGTTATTTCAAGAGGGTAGATATATTATTATTTTACCTTTAATATCTCATTATTCTGGCGTAATAACTCTGTATTTCTAGATCTTATTCTCTTAATTCAACTAGAATCTCATTATTTAGAGTTAATAATCTTAGTTCGAGATATTATACCGTTTTTTCCTCATTATTTCGACTTAATATCGTGTTAATTAAAGATATCAGATGATGTTATTTTCACTTAATAAAATCATTCATTTTGTCATTATTTCAACTGAACGTTCTGACTTACAAACTCATTATTTCAAAATATGATCTATTATCTATAGTTATTAATATCTTGTTATTTTGTGTTTTAATGTCCCAGATATTAAATGGTAAAAGTAGGGATTTCAGATTATGATTTAAGATAGTTTATATATATATATATATATATATATATATATATATATATATATATATATATATATATATATATATATATAATAAAATATTAAGTTGTTTACTGTCAATCATCTGATTGCAAATGAGATGCAGATAGTTGAACCCAGGAGGAGACTGGCTGATGGTTTCGACATGCAGTGGAAGTGAGGAAAGTAAGAAGAAAGTAAGTAGTACACTCTCCAGTCGCAGCCACTATTACACCACCATCCATGTCGAATCTCAGAAGCATTTCTTAGAAACATTTCACAGTCACTTTGGCTCCCTGTCCCACCAGGGTTAGCTTGTATATATGCAGCATTTATTTAATTTAATGTATACATTTTAAAATGTAGCCTTCCTGTGTATAATATAGTGTATATTATTGGAACAATGCAATGAGTCTGTAGTCCGCCAGAGGGCGCTCATTTACCTCGTGTGGTCTTAAAAAAAAAAAAAAAAGGTAGGTCTACCAACGAGTTTTTTTGTTTTGTTTTGTTTGTTTATTTATTTGTTTTTGTACTCTATATGTCATAAATGTGTATGTGCATGTGTGTGAAAATGAGATGTTAAAAAATAGCAGAAGAGAAACAGGTCCAAATGTTCAGTCCTTTTAGTTTTTATTTATTTTATTTTCACATATCAAATTTAATCACACGTTTTTATTTCTTTTCATATTCATTTAAAAAAAAAAAAATCCACACGTAGGATTTTATTTTTCATGTGTGATTTTCTCAGATGATTCGTTTGTTTTCACACGATCTCTTATTGCTCACACGATGTCATGTGTTTATTTGAATTTAGCACCATGTGCAATTTCTGCCATAACATGATACTAATAACAACAATAAGTCAAGGAGAAAAAACCCTCCACAAAATGCATAAATAATCACTCACTGTCAATCAGGGCCGTGTGTGTGTGTGTGTGTGTGTGTGTGTGAGTGAGAGAGACTCATTGTCTGTCTCAGATTGTTACAGGCTGATACATACTGTTCTGCCAGAGCTCTGCTCTCCTTCTGCTCTCCTAACAGGAGGCGTGTGAGTGTAGGATTGAGCATGAACGTTCTGCAAATGGCTGCGTTATTGACACTCGGTGAAGAAGTGCAGCTTGCCCTCGGTGATGTTGTTGCGCCGTGCGAATGCTCCGTCCTCTGTAGGGAGCCATGATTTCTTATATCGAGCCATCTCGATGGCCAGCCTTTTCACACGTTTGGTCTGTCTTCTGTCAGTGGGCATCTGTGTTTGATCTCAGTGCGTCTGTGCGGTGTTGATGTGTGCTGAGGTTCAGGACCAGCTCAGTGAGGGGACTCGGCGCTGTGCTCAGCTCTTGGCACATTGCAGGGCATTACGATGGTACGAGTACGGCTCTGGAAATGGGGTCAGGATTCGGAGAAATCGTGCTAATCGGACTGATTCAGCTTTGCAGCTGTTATGTGATGTGTTTGTGTGCCACGAAATTCAGTGGCTAGGTGTTTGTCCCATTGGTTGACATGTTGGTTGGTGGGTGGCCAATCAAAATCACTGTACTGCCCAATAAAATCATGGGTAGGCCAATCAAAAGCCCACCAAGCAAGAAGAAGCTCCAGTGTGCGTCCCTGTCTCATGGTTTGCTTGGGTAGGCTAAAAAGTGGAAGCTAATATCATAACGTATGGTGCTATAAGATAGCTACTTAAGTGCATTAATAAAGACTATGGGAAATGAACGAGTAGTCTATATGATCCTAATGATCCTGTTCTGATTACGTTTCGGTGTAGCACGTCATGTTTACCTCGATAAAGTCAGCAAGCGGTCCCCTTGTTCTTCAGAAAATGTACTGTAACGCCATCGGAGTGTAAATATAATCAGATTTGCTGATCGTGCCATGAATCAAATCAGACTTTACTCAGGATACCGTGTTTCATGAAGAAGCCGATCATTCTTTAATTAACGATGTAGCAGAAACCCTCCCCAGATTTTTGTTCACACAGATGCCTCAGTTATTACGAGTCAAATTCATCCCCACTTTTGAAGTAAGTGTTGCGAGACCCTGGGACTAGATATCAGGGAAATAACTTGCACTCAATGTAGTCCTGAGGTATACTGGTCTAGCCTTGGTAGAAGCGTGAGAATCCATGTACAGAGTTTAAAACACAATCCAAACAACCAGCGATGATGGAGGCAGACAGATTAAAGGCAAAAAGCATCAGACAGCAAGGCGATTCCACGACCAGTTATAGAAATGCTAGCAAGATGGTCAAGGCAGTGAAAAAACAAACAGCTCAGAATTGACACAACATGGGAGATTGGCAAGACTTCACAACAAGTAACAGAAAACCATGTGCTTATATAGGGACAACCCAGGAAATAAACAGGAAATGAGCCACTGATTAAAATTCTGTAGACACTGACCTCTGTTGGTGGGGCTGGGAATTCCACCAAGGTGGCTCTGGGAGTCTTTATCGCTATTTCTAATAGCACTAATGATTTAGTGTTCCAGTGCTTCCAGAAGATATTTGTGTTT
>NC_030432.2:3590894-3655894 GCF_001660625.3 Ictalurus punctatus
AGCATCAGTGCTTTAGGGCAAATATTTTCCCTTGAAGAACGCTTGCCCTTTGAGCAGAAATGGAATGACAGTAAGCAGACGTCCGTCTGGCACCTCTATTGTCCTTCTAACCAATTTATTCTTTCTTCAGCTCTGGTAATAGAAGGTACACTAAGGTCAATGTCTTTGCTGGTAACACGGCTTCTATGCAGTTAGTGTTTGATTAGGTTAATTGTTTCAGCCTCTGTGTGTAGCCCATGTGTGTTATTACTGTCAGCCCATACAGTACAACTACTGTTAGCATCACTATAAAAGAATGAATGTGTAGCACTATATTATATACTATATAACTCATTACTATTAACTACTCATGAATACCCGGTAAGTAATAATAAAGTAATAGTTTGGTAGATCATTAAGAACTGCGCAGTAATGACCCCGTGTATACAGTATATATATCTCCTGGAAAACTACTAGTCATTAGTAATGTGTTTGACTTTGCAATACTGTTCCAGATCATCACTTTGAATTACTGTGAAATAAAACATAAGCTGTAAGGTAAATACTATATCGTTGAAAAAAATAAATCCCAAAGTTTCTGCATTGTTAGGGAAGCGGACATGTACATTGTGTTCGAATAAACTACTATACGGTGAAGAATAAAAGCATCAGGTGTACACAATCAGGATTAGGTAGTGCTCGGTGACAGAGATGTTAGCGTTAGCTGGTGGCTGTTATTGAGCTAAATACGCAGAGTGTTGAAATGTTGAGGGGCTTGCTGATGGATGCGAGAAGACATTTTTCGCTATGTGCTTCTGCCTTGGTTATTAAATATAACTGACTAACAGCTCAAGTGGCAGGCAGCCGACATGCATATTAAAATAAGTACTCTTGAGGACCAAGCGGAGAAGCATGCCTACAGTCAGTGAGCAATGAGCAAAATGAATTTTTTACAAGGGACCACCACTACCATCACATTTCAGTGGGGGATATTTCTCCGATTATGTTCTAACCCATTATTGCTTTGGTGGTGATGACATACGTCAAATCATTTCTTAAGGCAAGAAGAGAAATTTCAGTCATTTTTCATGTTTTTTGATACTCGAGTAGTAATACTGTTGTAATGGGGGAAAAAACGTTGAAACTTAGCAGCGTGTTCAGTTTTTCAGTTTATTGTAAACATTATAAAGCACACTTAGTAGCATGGAAAGACGTGAAATTGTGTTTTTTTTTTTTTTAATCTTTTTTTTGTTGTTGTTCAGAATAAAAATTAGACCTGCGTTCATTTGATTGATTTTTAAGAAATCGTAAAAATGACATATTGACATAATAAAGCGTATTACAGAGGAATTTTTCTTGTTGATGATGAGAATTTTTTGATTAAAGATTTTACACTGGAAAACGGCATACAAATTTGTATAACAGTGCATGTTTTTTTTCTTTTTTCTTTTCTTGATTAAACAAGATTCAAACACACTGTGGTCTTTTTCTGAAGAGTTCATAGTGTTCATAGTGAAATGAATATTTTAATTGTAATATCATGCAAAGACAGGATTTTTGCTTTTGTAGAGTATGCAAATGTACATATGTTTAATTAGATGAAACCTCATTTGCATAAATAAATGTACTTAAAACATTTTTTTTTTTGAAAAGGATTGATTCTGCTTAACAAAATGACCCTCTTGCCTTAAGTAAATAGTGGGAAGTTGTGGGAAAACACTGCCAATGTAGGCTTAACTATCAAAGCATGAGATTTACTCCCCAAGACTATGAATAACCAATGACAAAAATTCACGTTTTTCTTTCTTATGAATGTAGCTTGACTACCTGGAAGTTTACCTTCAACAGAACAGTCACACAAACCTGCCAAAGCTACGCCAGAGTGGTTCAAAATCAATTACATGAATGTGTTAGAATGGCCCAATCCTCAAATCCTCCAAAAACCCAAGCCTCAATCCAGCTGAGAATCTGTAGCAAGGCTTGTAAATTGCTGTTTACCAACGATCTCCATCCAGTCTTCCAGAGCTTGAGCGTGGGCGAAATACTGGGATCCAAATGCGCAAAGCTGATAGAGACATATCCCAGACGACTTGCTGCAGAAATTTCAGCCAAAGAAGGTTCGACCAAGTATTGACCCAGGTGGGTGTATAATAATCGAGCAGCAAATGTCTGTTTTCTAAAAATTTTTTTTTACTTAATTAATCTTTGTATCACAATAAAAAGTATTTGGCACAAATTGCATGAATCAAATTTCAATTCCTGGTTTTAATGCTATTGTCACGAGTTCCATCTCCCAGCATGACAAGAACCTCTTTCATGTTATACTGTTTTGGGCTCTCATCAAGTGTTTTTGTTTACATTTCCACCTGCTTATGCCTCTCGTCCTGTCATTGCTGCATTACCCTATTGTGTTCACCTGTTCTGTGTCTTTCCCTTGATTACTTTGGCTATTTATACACTGCTGTATAAACTTTCCTTTCTATAGTGCCTTGTTTTTTAGTTTCATGTGTCCTGGTCCATGTGTGACCCTCGCCTTACGATTATTCATTTCAATTTAGTTACATTTTATTTGTATAGCGCTTTTAACGATGGATAATGTCTCAAAGCAGCTTTACAGAAACATATCAACACAGGATGCAGATTCTAAATGTGTGAATTTATCCCTAGTGAGCAAGCCGGAGGTGACGGTGGCGAGGAAAAACTCCCTGAGATGTTAAGAAGAAGAAACCTTGAGGAACCAGACTCGGAAGAGAATCCGTCCTCACCTGGGTAACAACGGATAGTGTGAAAGTAAAGGGAAGTTCATTATGGTTTTTATATGAAGTCTGTCTAGTAGGCTGCTTAGATGTGATTAAACTGTTAGGTAGAAGAGCCATGTTTTATATATATATATATATATATATATATATATATATATATATATATATATATATATAGAAGAAGAAGAAGAAAAGATCTCCATGTATGGCTCCTATACACTAGTTCTGGGCACCGATTTTGACGATTGCATCATATCATTATAAGGACTGAAGGGCTGGTATTATTTAAGTCAATTATAGGTAAAATTACATATTTAAAACGTGAAATAATAATTTGAATCGATTCGTCAAGTGCTAAAATGTTAAAGAAATAACGTACATATCAAAATGAAACGTATTTAATGTCAATATTTAATCGAATTGTTTTATTTTGTTGCAATTAATAATTTATTTAACTAGTCAATTTCTTTCACGCTGATGCTTCGGTGCGTGCCATGAAATCATTAAATCGGTCAACACCACCCGTAAGAGTTAATGAGAAGGACCGATGTTGATTGGATGATCTATTCAAATTGATTTACTGATTTTATTCATAGAGCTACCGTTTAATGATCTGAATTTGGTTAAATGGCTGCTTCGAAGAAGAAAGATTACACAGCAGTGCAGAGTGCAGTGAGAAACACTGATTTGAAAAGCACAATTTGTGGCTTTCTGTCTCTTCTCAGTGCAGAATTAATTAGTCTCCAAGCAATTAGTTGCACGGACAGAAAAAAAAAAGCATCTTCAACTGACCAAGTTCTTTAATCTATTTTAATGACTGAGTAGCGGATATAAACATGCCAATTATTTTCCGCTTTCATTTATCAGTTCAAAACCGTGTAGATTACATAAAGTGAAACGACGCTTATATCTCTTTCGACTTTGACATCTTTTTAGTACGACCTCTGAGTTTTAACATCATAGCACACTGGAACGATTTCATTTATCCGTTTTCAGAACTTTTTTTATACCGATCAGGGTATCGTTGGAACCAAAGCGGGAAGACACACTGGGTGGGAAGACACTCTTAATTGGTTTGTTGCTGGGCCCCACACACACACACACACACACACACACACACACACACACACACACACATATTCACTCATGCCTGGAGCAACTGGAGGTGAGAGGAAACCAGACAACACCTACTCAGACACAGGGAGAACTCCACCAAAAAACAGTTCCCCGAACTCAGGATTGAACCGTGAACACTTTAAGCCTATCAGCGGGTGAAGTCTAGACATTCCGTATTGACTCGCTGATATTAACTGACCTCCTGGAAGCCCCGCCCCCTTCCTATACATCTCGCATTAGCAATCTTTTGTAACATCCTCACTTTCTATCAGGGTCGAATGTTTTGAGTTCATTAATGAGAAATTGAATCTGTCAAGGTATCTTCGACTCGGCTAACGTTAGAGAAGTATACCGTTAACAAGAGTTTATTTTGCATTAAATATTAGCGATGCAGCAAATTTTTGGTTACTGAAACATTTCAGAAAAAAAAAAAGATTAAATAGGCCTACAGCACATGTCAAATCTAACACTGTACTATAATCTATCATTTTTAATTTGTGGAAACATTTTGCGGTTTGTACGAGAGGCATTAGACAAGCGATTTGTAAAAAGACTATAACAAAAATGTATTTTCTTATTTTATACATATAATACATATAATTTTTTAAATATATATAGTTTTTAAAAAATATTATATATATGTGTATATATCTATATATATATTTTAAAAATATTATTATATTTACATATATATAAAATTGTATATATATATATAAATTTCTATATATATATAAAATAATGTAAAAAATTGTATATATATATAAACAATTTTTATATATATATATATATATATATATATATATATATATATATATATATATATATGTATATGTATGTAAAAAATTTTATATAACCCAAATTTACTCGATTTTATTTTTACCCCCTCTTACTCAGGTCAACAACAACAAAAAAAGATTTGCATTTCCCCATTTGCATGATACTTGATTTAAAAAAAGAAAGACCTCACTGTGAAACTGATCTATTCAGAATGCTCAGCAAAGTCTGTGATAAAGTGTTGGAGGGGGAGATGGTGTTGGACTCCGTCTGCACTCACGCTGCCATTCATTGAACAAACAGAAGCATAAATCAGCCTTTAACATCGCAAACTGCTTCAATCAGTATTACTGCGCAGTTTCTCTCTGCTGTAAAATCACACCAGCTGCCAAATCACAGGCTGAGCTAATCAAACGGATAGACCGTCTTTACCGGCTTCCTTGATAATTGTTTGAAACGTAAACCTCATCATCGTAAAGGACAATCCCTGGTCACGATTTGAGATCGGTGTCTTATGTACGCATAATGTGACGTGCTCCACTGCGACCAAAAGACCGCCGACCACAAACTTCTGGCGGTGTAAGGAAATTTGCAGAGCGTGAGTGTGAGCGCTACTATGACGCTCGTCTCCAATCCACCAATAGGAGGACGGCACACGATTACGCAAAACTCGGGTACGAGGACAAGTAGTAGCGATGGCGAAACGTAAACAAAGCATATTGGATTTAAAAGAAGGGCGGTTTGTTGAATTGCAGCTGCAGACAGAAAGTCGCTATAATGACGCATCACAGCACGTGTGGCTAGATAATTAACACGCAAACGCTCTGTTCATAGAGTTTACTTACTATCATGACAACGTGAAACTATTTTTAAAAATATATATGTATTTTCCAGCAGAAGAGCTGCAAGCCTTTGGTGTGGACACAGTATGGCAGAACTTAGTAGCTATCTTCATTGTTGAATCCGACACGTGGAACACATGTTATCGCACAGTCTGTTATAGAACTCCTATTGGGATTATCTCGTACAAGTGTGACAAGTAATAATCGTAAAATGGCTGCTCTACCCGCACACTGTAAAACCGGTTTAAGCAGGATTTTTCATCAGGGTGACGCTGACCCATCTGACCCAGCAGTCTGCTATCGATTAGTCATGACTGCTTAGTCCAGTGGATCCGAGGTTGGATTCCAGTCCAGTGGTTCTTGATGGACAGACGAGATAATCCACCACTCATTCATTTATTAATCATGGCATGCATCAACGCCTCAGCATGAAATGCATGCTGAAATAAACAATGATATATATATATATATATATATATATGTGTGTGTGTGTGTGTGTGTGTGTGTGTGTGTGTGTGTGTGTGTGTGTATAAATGTATATTATTGTAAATAACATATATATATATATATATATATATATATATATATATATATATTTGTTATTTACTTAAAATGAATTCATTTTCTAAACGTTTTAATTACGTAATTACACATTAAATTAATTAGTTCATTTTTTAATTATTTAATTACACACCCAGTCTATTTATTTATTCAATCATTCATTGCACACTGGCACTCTCAGTCTCCAAAAAATAAAAAAAATAAAAAAAAATGCGCGTGCTCATCACTTTGCTTGGCTCTGCACGCGTGCTCGAGCTACACTGCCCTCCCTCTATATCCCTCCTCCTTCTCGCGCGCGGCTGCCCGGATGCTTATCAGCGCGAGCCACAGTGTAGACAAGAAAGCACAGCGTGTCAACAGTGTGACAGCGCGTGCAGCCAATAAAACGGGAAAACAAACAAACAAATAAAATAAACAACGGAGCAGGTTTCCAGTGTGCGCCCCAGCACGATGCTCGTGCCCACGCTTGCCCTGAACAGCACGTTATATCATTAAGGTTCAGGTAAGAACTGTTTATTGTTTATATTTGGATCGGCATCGATCTTAATGCAAAAAATAATAAAATAATAATAATAAAAGACGCGTGCAAAGTTTGTTGTATTTCTGACCCAGCAGGTTTTTTTTTGTATTCTCACGTGCGCGTTTCTAAGTTTGGATGGAGATCCAGTCCATTAACACGCACTTATTACTTTTCCGGGTTCACGCAGCGACTCGGAGAGTCAATGCACGAGAACGCGTTCGCTCTTAAAGATGATTCGTGTTGCTTTGGATTCGGGTGCAGTGCGATTGATTATGCATTCAAGTCCCCCTGACAGATATTTCGTGCCGGCGCGAGATCGGGGGGCGGGGGGCTTGAGGACTTGTTATTCTTGCATGAACGACAAGATTGCATCTCTGGGATCTGCGAGGAATCTTAATGCTTGAGAATAAGTCTAAGAAATAGGAGCAAGATGAAAGATCCGGCGCAAAACGGATACGCAATTACGCACTTTTGATGGCGCATTGATGTGGTGGGTGGTGCTGAATGAGGAACCGGGACGTGACGGGGATACACCATACAGGAGGGCTTTCCTCGGATATGGAGTGTGCTGCGGATACCGAATAGGGTTTACCCCTCCCTCCCTCCCTCCCCGGCATACAGCTCACTGAACACCACAACAGTGTCCTTAGGCTTGTAATCCTTCCCCGTATTTACTCACTAAAGCTGCTTGGATAACTCCTTCAAGGCATGCACAGTGGTTTATATTGAGGAGGAAATGGAAAAGGGGGGGAGAAAAGGAGAAATCTGGCTTCACACACTTGCTCACAGGTCTGCTTCACTCTCACTCAGTCACACACTCACACACACTCAGTGCTGTCTTGTTGGTTGGGTGTGGTGCAGTCAATCTCTTCACTGCTCTCTTCTTCCTTCTCCATTGGGACCCGCTGCTGGGTTTCCTCATCAAGCCAATTACTTGCTTGGTTGGCCTGGAATAAATTGTTCAATTGACTGACACCCACCCACACACACACACACACACAAACGTTTTACCTACACTAAGATGAAGAGTAGGTATGGGTGTGGCTTTTCTTTGTTGAAGTACTGACTACTGAATGCATCTGGAATGCACTATAGAGTGGATTGAAATCCTTTTTACTGCACGTACTGTATTCAACTCGCCTCACCTTCACATGATAAACCTGGCGCCTCATTCCCCTCCCACACACACACACACACACACACACACCCTCTCAAATTCTACCACGATGCTTTTTTTTTTTTTTTGTAAACGTTAAAAAACGATAACAATCAAACACGACAGGCTGTGATCAGATTGGAAAACAAATTCCTTTTACACCACAGCGTGTTGCCAAGGAGTGCAGTGTTTAAGCGATCAACATACGACGTGCGATTACATAGTTATTATTTTTGGAAAAACCTTTTTTTTTTTTTTTTTTTTTTTTTTTAGTTCCTGCTGTCAATCAATTCATCTTGAAATCTTGAAGACTTTCCAAAGGTGGAAAAAAAACCCCCCAAACCAACGGGTAGTGACTTGTTACGAAGCTCCGACACTGGAGAGTCCTTCCGTAAATGTTAAATGTTTCCTGAGAGAAAACATCACCTTATGAGTGATTATGCGTTTTCTTTATCGAATAACGACACATTTATTATTAGTCTTAGCCTACATCATGCGAGTGATGATAACGTATTAGAACGAGCGCATTAAATACTGTATAAACCTGTGATTTGAGCCTGAACTAGTACTCGTACTAATAATAATCAACACCTTGTGAACAAGCGGATTTGAGAATTCCAGAATTTTCTTTGGTTCACTGGTGTAAAGTTTCATATATATATATATATATACTCCTAGAACTCCATTTGCGTATTTGAATACTGATAGCTACTCATATTTCATGACGCGGTAGCGCTTGCTTGCCACAAACCCAACACTTTTGCAAAAAAACCCCAACCCTAGCTCATTCTTTAGCTTGTGACGGATTAAAGAACTAAAAACCCTGCTGCGATGGCGTATAGTCTAAGCTTCAATCCACTCTCCTCCACCACCTCCGCCTACTCCCTCCCGGTGGCCGTCGTCCAGTCTCTGTGGGAGCAGGTGTCGCCCAGTCGGACATCGTGATTGGGTGTCCTCTCCCTACCGTGAACATCGTGTCTCCCTTCCTTTTTTGCTTCGCAGGCCGGCTACTCCGAGGAAGCTTCGTAGAACCCGGTGACCTTTAAAATCCAAGACAGCGAGCGGCTCGCGGATGTCTTCCAGGTCTTGATGGAAACTTGCTGACTTGTGTGTATTTGGGACTGTAGTACAGCTGGTGGTGTATCCGCGTATCTCTGTCCATAGAGAAAGAATAGTAGTTTCACTGATATCGAACAAAACCATAAAATCATTAAGCTACACATCACACATGCAAATATATTCATTAAGCTGTTATTAAAGTCGAAATTTTTAAATAGTCGATGATTATTCAATGGATTGTACCGTATGTAGACATACTAATGATTTAATACATATGTCCTACAGAACATTCTCTTGTAGTAATAACACACACAGGAAATTTCCACCAAATGTACGTATGGTAGGATGACTACAGTCTACAGTATATACTACAAGAATACTAATAGAGTTCACTATAAAATATAAACGCATATGAGTGACTGCAGAGGCAGGATAGTTTAATTTAGAAACACTTGAGTTATTTTTCATAAGGTTGGAATGAGTCATCTAGGTGGATTAAATGAATCAGTATCAGTGACTGAGTGACTGATTCATGTTGTTCGTTTGCTAGTATACACATTTTCTTAGCTTGGTGGTAGGCATGTTCGCCTCACACCTCTGGGGTTGGGGACACGAGTCCTGCTTCCTACCACCCTGTGTGTGTGGAGTTTCCTCTTCGGGAGTTTCATCCAGGTACTCCGGTCCAAAGACACGTGTTGTAGACTGATTGGCATTTCTAAATTGCCTGTAGTGTGTGAATGCGTTACGCCTCAAGTTCACTGGGATAGACTCCAGGCTTCCCCGCGACCCTGCGTAGGATATGGAAAATGGATATATGGGTGGACGGAGGTTCTTGAGCTGAGAGAAAAGATCAGACAAATAATTCTTTGGTCATGATTAGGGATCGGTGGTTTTAGAGTACATCATGTGATGCCATCAATAGGAGAATGGCAAAGGTTTACGAACGACTCACGGGACAGCTGTAAATAGTGGCAAATGTCATTTGGATAGGAACATGCCAATGGACAGGGGAAAAAAAACCCTTTATTGCCTCAAGCTCACGTTATATATAATAACACTTCTTTTTATGCACGTAATTGATGACATAAGCAGAACATGGTCAATTCCTTTAATCACAGGTCTATCGTTAGAGAGCCTTCATTGTGTCATGGAGAGAACACGCACGTCGTGGCACAATCCTGTTAGAGAATTCAGCCTGGATTTGAATGGAATCGTCTCCTATAGTGTGATGAGTAATAATCTTCACTTTTCTGACAGCGCAGTCAGGGAAGTCAGAGGAGATGATGTGTTATCATACTAAATGAAATTTAAAAAAAAATTCTCTTTGGCTCTGCCCCAGTGAACTGCTAAGCCTCATTACTTTTCAGTAAGCGTGTGTGGGTATGTGTGTGTGTGTGTGAGAGAGAGAGAAATAGAGAGTGGGCTATAAGGGCTGATTTATATTTCTGCACATAAATCCATCCGCATTGAGATGCATAAAAAAGGTTTATGGGTTTACTAGGCATTAAATGGCAGCCTATTCTCAGTCAAATTACATTTTCTCCATGTGTGTAATTATTCATGATCTTGTGCCCACTATGGCGCTTTCATTTCGCAAATATATCCAGTAATACATTGATTATATGTACATACTGTACTGTATTTATTGTCTTATATTTGACGAGTTAGTGTAATAGCTTATCACTCAAACCAGCCAGACGTTCCGTACGTACTTCTTTCATGCAGCGGATATAAAAAGTCTACACACCCCTGTTGGAATTGCAGGTTTTTATGATGTAAATCGAACGAAACCGACGATCGGTCGTATCGGATCGTTTTCTACCTTTAACGAATGTGGATCAACAAAACCAAACAGGAACGTTTTTAGGGTGGATAAAAAACCCAAGATATCGATCTTCTTCTTCTGAAGTCGTTCGTTTGTTGACTTGGATTTGTGCCCTGGGTCGTTTATTGAGCAGGAAGCTGACATTTTTCTTTTTCTTCATCTTCATCTTCATCTGTTGAACTGACTGAGGCCTGCAGGTTTTGATCCAAAATAGATTGGTATTTGGAGCCGTCCGTGATTCCCTCTTATCTCGAATAGAAACCCAGTCCCAGCTGAAGAGACGCAGCCCTCTGACGCGATGCTGCCACCACCGTGCTTCACTGGGGCTATGCTGTTCTTTGGACGATAAGCTGTTTTGTTTTTGCACCAAACATGCCTTTTAGAATGATGCCCAAAATATTCTACCTTGGTCTCATCAGATCACGACACATTCTGCCACGTGGTTCGGTGCATTTTAGGTAGGCTTGGATGTTTTGTTTTGTTGTTTTTTTTGTTATTACAAAAAGGGCTTCTGTATAGACACCCTACGTTACAGTCCAGGCATGGGAAAGAAGTCACAAGGAATGGCCGGTACTCACCAGATATTCCTGCAGCTCCTTTAGTGTTGGCGTAGGTCTCTTGGCAGCTTCCCTCATAGATGTTCATCTTGTCCTTTAGTCAATTTTGGAGGAACGTTCTGTTCTTGGTAATGTCCATCGTGGCGCTATATCACTATAATAAAACTGGAGAAACTTCTGACATGATTTTATCTTGGTTTAGTTTTTTTTTTTAATCTCAAAAAAGCTGCGATTTTAACAGGGGCGTGTGGATTTTTTATTTTCATATCCACTTAATATGTACAGATTTGCTGACAAATAATTTAGCAAAAGCATTCTAGTCAAAGATGACTTTTTTTTTATCAGGTGTGTATCAGATGCGCAGTAACTGTGCCGTTGGCTGCATGTGTGACATGAATGTTAATGAGCTTGAGTCCAACCGAAACGAGGCAGTTACCGAGAGAACATGTCGGCCTCTTTCTGATAAATGAACAAACTGCATCGAGCTCATTCCCCGAACCACTTCGGTGTCCATATTTTTGCATCTCTGTGCCGCCCACGTGTATAATATTACGCTCATCGTTAGAGCTGAGCGCTTGCTGCTTGTCAGCGTTGTTCAGCCTGAGGGGGATAGAAATGGAACTGACATTTAACTTTGGAGTCTCGAGGACCTCGTATAATGTGTCGTGGGATTTCAGCCCTAGGTATAATTTATGCACGTGGTTTCAGGTTCAAGTTGCTGCACTTCATTCATTCATTCATCTTCAATAAGCACTTGGTGGATCTCAGTAACGCTGGCCGTGATCTAATTTGCGCCCCTGATTTATTATCATGGATTTTTTTTTTTATGTCTGATTCTTGATCTAAAGTTTGACGGCCTCCTCAGCCGTCCACTGCATCTCAAGACATACTGCATTTACTGCGTTTTCTTCCGACGCTGATCTTGCGTATTTGCTCCGGGACAGGAATTTGATTACGTGTGTTTCCCGTTCTTTGTGTATTTTCTCTCTGGGGTATCAAGGGTCTGATCAAGCACCAGCTGTGAATGCGAGAGGTCACAGAAAACCATCGGGTAATGAGTGAGTGGTTACACCTTTGCCGTGGACGACGGAGATCTCAACGACGAATAACTTTGTTGCAGTGACGAAGAACATGAAGCATTTCTGGTACGTCGGCGTCAAAGTGAACCTCGAACAGTATCAGCTCAGCCATTTTATACTGTTTTTCAAACCGAATGTGAATGAAGTCTCGCTCTAAATGTAGATTAAGGATGACAATTGTTCACTTTCCGTCACGTGATTGATACCGTTACAGGTGTGACCACCCAAACGGTGGGGTGATACGATTGTCAAGATCAGGGGTGTCCAATCTTATCCGGAAATGCCCGGTGTGGGAGCAGGATTTCATTCCAACCAAGCAGGAGCCACACCTGATGCCACTTGTTTAATCAGTTGATCTTGGCTTTCAATAGACTCAGGCGTGGCTTCTGCTTTCGTGGAATGAAAACCTGCACCCACACCGGCTCTTCTGAGCTAAGATTGGACACCCCTGGTCTAGACAGATGTCTTTCTGAATGATAATAACGTTCACGTACCCCTTTGTTCAGGGATGGTTGTTGATGTCCCACCGCTGCTCCCAATGTACTTCAGGTGACCTTGTCCACATATTGCTGAGACCGAGATGAGTTGTCTCTATGATAATCAAGCCTTTATATGTTATGAGCTTGTTCTAATACCTATCTTGGAGTGGTATCTCCTTAGAAGTAGTCTGCAATTTCTTACATTTCTTTGTGTACTTGAAAGATTTTCTCTTTGTGGCATCAAAGGTCTGATCAAGCACCAGCTGTGAATGCGAGAGGTTGCAGAGAATGAGCGGGTAATGAGTGAGTGGTTACACCTGTGTTTAATAATGAAGCATGTTTATACGCTTTCATGATGTACTGAGAGGAGGGGGAAAAAAAGTCTCCACCTTATTATTAACTTTTGCAAAACAAAACATTTTCATTTGGTATTAATTTAGCCAACTTTTGTTACTAATACTAAATCTAGCACCACTTCAAATAAATCTAAACAGCGCGAGTGTTATTCTTTACTGGTAGCTGTGTTAGTGTTAATATCACGCGAATAGGCTTTCTCAGGTGTTCTCCTTCTCTTCCCTTCTTTTTTTCCTCCTCGCTTTCCTTTAGTTTAATGCCTTATTGATTCTGAATGAAAGTCTCATTCCAATTATGGATTTTCAGATTGATTTGTTCTTTTATTGATGGACCTTGAATCATGAGCAGAGCTGATGCGCTCTTCTAGTCCTCAATCACTGCCATTGCTTGCTATTGCTATATATATATATTAGACTGCAGAGGAAGTATGCGTCGACGGAGTGGAATACAAAACGGCACGTACGCAGTGCACTGATTTCATTTGGGAGAAAGCCACTGCATTTTTTTTACACACTGAGGTTTATTATATAAATATACTATGCTCAAGCAATGTGTGATTAGTCCACCGGGGCCCTCTAGATCATCTAATTAATGCTTTAATACGTTATAATCGGCTAGGTCAAGACAGCAGATAATTGAGTGTGTGCGAGAAAAAGTGGGAATCATGTATTCAGGGCAATGTAATTAACATCTAGAAAGACTAATGTGCTGAGATGTGTCCGGTGTGATGAAACATAATGCCTGTTCTCATTAGTTGGGGCTCATATACTCTGCCCCAATACAATCTCATCTCCAGCCCCTGATTGTCCCATAAATAAATGCCTTCGTGCTCAAGCTTCGTACAGTCGTATGAGTATGCTCGGTTGATTATATTAAAACCTCTGTGTAAATATAATTTCCAAAAGGTTTTACTAGAGGAAATGGGTAGACGGTGTCCGATTGAAACTCATTATTCTTCAAGGATCAATACTGGAGGTGTGAACAAATCATGAATTCATTAGCTAGATCACCAGGAGAGTAAAAGCTCCAGTGTGCTGGACGCCTGGAAGTTGACTGATAGCGAACGGAATATAATAGTACGGTGAACTAGTTTGCTAAATACATTAAATATCGATTCAGTGACACAAATGCGTTTACGATTATTATTCGTTTAACAACGCAGCGTTTTTGCACCTTTGACGACGACGACAACAACAAGAAAAAAAGTCGTTGGCCAACGTTTTGGCTTTGAGGTTTGATGTTCTTCCATCTCGCATCGCAACGCATCGCATCGTTCTTTTTTGCCTGGTCCAGTTTCCGTGAGTGGGTGGGCCCGTGCCTACTGTGGCGTCCGATTCCAGTGTTCTTGCCTGACAGCAGTAGAACCCGACGCGGTCTTCACAGGCTGGAGCTCATCCACCTCGTTTTGTGCGTTCTGAGATGCTTTTCTGCTCACCACGGTTGTAAAGAGTGGTTATTTGAGTTACTGTAGCCTTCCTGTCGGCTCGAACCAGTCAATCACCAGTCTCGAACTAACAACCGTGCCACAGATCGATGAGAGTTTGATTTGAACATTAATTCAATACACATCGTGACCTGTGTGTGTGTGTGTGTGTGTGTGCTTTTACGTTGTGCACTGCTGACTGGCTATGTGATTGGCTGATTCGATAATTGCACGAATAACCAGAGGTTCAGTGTGTGCTGAGTGTGTATTTACAGTGAATGCATTTCAAACCATTTATTGACATAAGCCTGAATTCCAGACAGTACCTTTTCACTTTCCACAATCTAACTGTATTTTACTTGATCTTTCCCAGTGACTAAAACAATATTACACTTGGTATGCAGGAACCATCTTACGTTTAGTTTTCAGATCTAGATCAAATAAAATTGCTATATCCTTCAGACTACAAGTACAGCATAGGCACACTTTTCAATCCTGATTTATGTATTGAATAAGGTTTTTTTTTTCTGGGGCTTGATTTTGCTAGGATTTTCCCTCGCAGGTCTCAAATATCTCACAAAACGTCTTAATGTACACCTGACATAAAAAACAAAAAAAAAAACAGTCACGAGATATAACGTCCTCTTTGAGTTTTTTCATGAACGAGCAGAGATTTTCCTCCTCTGTCTGGAGACTCGGGCAGTTTCTCACGCATCCATCGCTCTTTCTCTAGTGAAAGCCTCTCGTTTTCAATACACAACTGGGCCTTTTCATCACCAAGGAGCTCAGCAACAGTGCCTCTTCTGAGGCTCTTTGTGGTTGTCCCCTCGGCACCCGCTAGTACTTCGGTGTCACGAGCACTATAGCGGGCGTGTGATCTTTTAACTCGTATTTATGTATTTCATTCTGCATTTGAACGACCGTTAGCCGTTACACAGCTTTTCATTAGTATTCGCCCCCTCTACAATTTGTTGTATTAAACTGGCTTCTTGCTTGCTTCTCTGACTAATCCCCTCTTTACTCAATCACTGACTTCCTCTAGGCAGCGTCTCGGTAGTGTCATATTCATTCCATTATAACCAACCCCTGTGTGAATACGTACGCAATCGCAACTTTGACCAATTTTTTTCGGCAACCAATTGTTTGATCTCGTGTAGATTTGTGATCTATAATCCCAGTCCATTTCACGTCCAGGTTGTGACACTGCAAAAAAAGGGGTGGGGGTGGGGGTGATCATTATGCCAAGCATGGTACCTAGACTTTATCAGACGCACTGTGGTTTGCATTTGTCAGTGTAGACAGCCCGGAGTTGATTTGAGCATGGGGCTGACTCCACTGCACTTGTCTAACCAATCAGTTAGACGCCGCCACTGATCATCACTAATACCCTGCCGAGATCCGTCCAGTTCTTTTTTTAATGTCAAGTAAGGGATTTCCCATGACACCATTAACAATTTCCTGCCACTTGTCCTGCCTGGCGTTGTGTGATTTTCTTCCGCCATTCGAATTACAGTGCACCTCTTTCTTGGAAACATTCTTCCACTCATTATTAACCTGCAGAGCAGTGTAACACCGTGGAGTAGACTAGCAGTCCGTTTATGTGTAAGCTACAATGAATCTTCTTGGTGTTGATTAATTTTGCGTAACAGCAGCTCTGGCGGTAATTCACATCACAAGTTTATATTAATAGACTTGTAATGCGTTCTGATTTCTATGCGTAGGAACAGTATGACGGACTCTTCATGGCAGTCTAAGGCAAATAAAGAGCTAAAAACGAAGTTATTATTGAACAAATAAATGTGTAACCATCGATTATGGTGATGTTTTCTTCTTCGGTACCTTCGTTTTCTTTTTTTCGACTTAGGTTCGAGACAGATAAAAGAGAGGCATGAGTGTTTACATCGCTATAATGTAAGCGAGAACACAAGCTTGTCGTGTGAATGTTCTGTAGCATTAAATGTGACTGTGAATGGTTCAAAAGCTTCTTTTTTTTTTTTAAAAGAAAAAATTAAGGATTGATTAATAACGCACAATTTAGCTTTGAGATGCAGTGTTCATTATCTCACTGGATAGTTTTGAAACTTCCATATTCGTAAACAGGGAAAGGTGTGTGAACGGTCCACACCTGGACCAGGCTGAGCTAATTACGGCATACTTTATGTGAGCGTTGCAGATTGACTCCAGGGTTGCTTCAGGGCAAATGCAAAGGGCGTAAATTATAATAGATACACACATACACCACACAAGAGGGCACTTAATGTATACAGTCTGAGGGCAAAAAGGCAGAGCCTCAATCCCCATCTTGGCTCTATCTATGCACAACTCTGCTGCCCTTATCCTCTCTGGACGACAGTTAAGAACTTACTGTAAATTTCATGTTTATGGATTATTTAAACCACTCCTAAGAGAGGGAGAGAGGGGAAAAAAACTGAAGGAAATGAAATGGAGAAAGAAACAGAAATAGAAAAAAGAAAAGAAAAGCAAAACGATAATAAAAAATGGATTATATATATTGTTCTATTTTTATCTTCGGATAAAACCTTTCAAACAAACAAACAAACAAACAACAATATTTCCTTCCTTCCAAGTCCATAAGGACTAGAGATATATAAAGTTCAATATTCATGGAATATTAAAGCCAGAGGGAAAAAAAGGAGAGGAAGAAATAAAAGAATTAAAAAAGAACACTGAATATGGATTACGCACATGATCATTTGGAAAAAATAAAACGCGAGGAAAAAATATTTGAAAAAATTGTAGAGAGCGAAAGATATTGAGTAGTAAAAACGTCAGGAGCGAGGAGAGTAGTGGATCTGGCATAAATGTGTGTATTGACGATTTGATGCGCATACACGTGTGTATTCGTGTGAATTAATATATACCGATACTCTGTGTGTCTGTGTGTGTGTTTGTGTGTGTGTGTGTGTGTGTATGGGTGTCGGGGGGTTGCCGTCATGCTCATGTATCTGTAACTTACCCCTTCGTGGGCATTAACTCGACAGCTAGCGTACACATTGAAAAACGAACCTGTTTGTACGATTGAATTATTCAGCGTGATTCTCGTGCGATGTCGAGTTTGACATTTTTCTTCATTCCTCCAGAGCCTCTTCTCACCCTCTGCACTTCACACAGCTCCACCACGTTCGCCCCGGCCCTGATTTCTTTCACCTCACGTCTCTCAAGTTGCGCTCCAGTGGGTGTTAACTTGCTGCTTGTTGCCATGGTGATAGCGCCTAGCTAGAGTGATTGATAGTAGGGCTTTTGTCAGAACACATTCAGAAGCAGCACACATCTGGCCACAAACGATTGACTATAAACGACCTCGGTGCCACTAGCTAGCTTTGTATTGAACATGAAAAAATGTTTTTAGTGATTTGAAATGTCTACTGATGTAGGAAATGGATTTAATTGGTAATATTTTACAAAGACTGACTTCAGATTGCGTTGCGTTGTGTAGCCTCGACTACCTCTTCCAGCTGTTGTCTCCGATAACTACTGCTTCTGAAAAAGTGCGTTCTCTGTATATTTATTATATACAGAATGCGATAATGTGCCGTTCGCAAACTTAATGACGTACAGCTTGAATACAGCTATTCAGGTTCTTGGTCACTGTTCAATCCTTTAAGACGTGTAAAACTTAACGTTTTAGAAACAGCAGGGACAGGAAGTTATTGTGTTTCAAGTCTAAATTTTGGTGAAAAGCTCAAGATGTGCACGGATCCGCCAGGACTAGCCGTAGTGACAGCGGAAATGAGGATGCTGAGGACGAGGTACCTGACAGCACTCTGGAGCAGGATAAAAACAGGAATGTCTGAAAAAAATAAACCCCAACATACCAGACAGCCAGTTCGAGGGGAAACTTGCATTGAGAATGGAAATTTGTGGAAATTCTGCAGGAACTGTACCTCTAGATTCATTTACGCATCTCGTTTCCTGAAGACCTCCACTGAGCTCCACTAATATCGGCACCCACGGCAAATACGAGCAAAGAAGGCTGTAAAGATTGTCTTTACTGCGTTAAACTTTTGATCATTTTGTTTAAACAATTCACAAAACCACTCTGCTCTCATGCATATCAAACAATTGCAAACACAACACAGGTTTATAAAAAATATCTTTGTTAAATATAGGTGTGCAACAATTATTGGCACCCTTTTAGTCAATACTCGAGTTAAACAATAAAGACACTTGTTCCACAGCCGACTTTGCTCATATTTACCAAGGGTGCCAATATTAATGGAGGGCGCTGTAATTAATACGATTTATATTTGTTGAAACGATGTGGTCCTGGAGTATGTCTTCCGAGGAAGGGCTTTGTGACGATTTAATAGCACTCGGTTCGAACGGGTTGTTAGGTGCCGTCACTTTCTCGATAATCGCTCTCAGGAGTAAGGAAGTGAATGTATTGAGATATGTTATTATATTGATATCAGTGTTAGACACACTTGAGAGAACCTGTTCAGTAGTAGATCATAAGATTGTCAAGTAACCGATGAGCAGATTATTCGCTTCGAATGTCCATCAATCAGTTTAAAAAATTTTTTTTTTTATATAAAAAAAAATGACCAATGAAACGGGGTCCCTGAGATTCATATACAAAATTCTCCTTCTTCATATTTCACATACAAAATTCTTTGTGGATTTTAAGAAATGTGGTTACTTGGTTATGAGCGTACATCTTTACAGGGTTTATAGTTACTCAGAAGATTGACTAAGCAAAAAAAAACATACTTAAAACCTGCTGTTACATTCAATTCAGTTCAGTTTTTATTTGTACAGCGCTTTTAACAGTGGACATTGTCCCAAAGCAGCTTTACCGAAATATGTAGATTTTAAATGTATGAATTTATCCGTAATGAGCGAGCCAGAGGCGACGACGGTGAGGGGAAAAACTCTGTGAGATGATATGAGGAAGAAACCTTGAGAGGAACCAGACTCAAAATTGAACCCGTCCTCATCTGGGTGACACCGGATAGTGCGGTTATAAATAAAGTTTTTACGTGAAGTCTGTTTTGTTGAACTTCTCCACTGTTCACTGATGGAGACCTGAGTACAAAACTGTTTGTGGTAATTGTAGTCCTAAAGCTATCATAGCATAACTGTTCATATGAATTGAGGTCCAAAGCCATCTTTATGGTTTTTAAGTCGTACCGTTGTCAGTAATCTCGCTGATCGCTGGCATCTGTGACAAACAACTCATGTTAGAAGCTCCTTAAACACTCTGTAAAGCGGTGGCACGATTTGCTGTTCGACCAATGAAATCCATCCTGACGTCCTGCAGCTCCAGTCTGTTGTTGAAGCAGTGGTGTCATTTTGGCAACGGAACAAAATTGCAGATGCCAGTGTAGTTTATACTGGGGGAGATTAGAGCAAAAAGAAGCTGTGCAAACACTCACTCACGCCTACTGGAAGTGAATGAGGTCGTGTGTGTGTATGTGTGTGTGTGTGTCTGTGTGTCAGTGTGCGCATGAGCTGTCAGAACTAATTTCACTTTTTGAATACTTCTAGAAATTTCAGAATGTGAAACCACCAACAAGTCAAAAACCAAAAATTGAAATACTCGATATTGGAGTTGTCTTTCTATGATTCTTCTCACTTCATGTAGTAAAAAAGACTCGAAATAAATGCACGTGTTATAGCGTAATCTGTTTCACTATATTTGTGTTACTTGTCTAATCAAACATCTAAGTATAATTACGTTCTCTGATCTTGTAAATATTAAAAATTCCAAAACTGTAAGTAGCTAAATGGCTGTAACTTCTGAGCCCTTTACCACTGTAAAGGGTGAAGCATTGGGAGGAAGTATAATCATGATTACTTCCGAATGAACTACAGCTTTAATATCCGCACTGCTAATATGCTAATGCTAGGAAGTGTCTTAACCACCCAGTATTTGATGCATCGAGGATTTAACTGTAGGATTAGTACCGCTGTAAACGTGAGTCAGACTGTATTTGACTATGATTTGCATGTGAGCGAATGAGGCAGGGTGCAAGTATTTTGGGCAAATCAGGACTCGGGCAGGCAACATCGAACAGCAATAATCCGTAATCAAAACGTTATGGGGAAAAAGGTGAGGGTAAAAAACATTCGCAAACATATAAAACAAGGCTGGGATTAAAGCAATGCTTGGTAAGACGTAGCGATGAAGCAAAAAACAGCAAGCTATACATAGACAAGCTGTAAAACAGGTGGACACAGTAGGGCAGCAAAGCAACCACCGGACAGGGGTGGAGTGAGGACTAGAACAGTAACAATACAAAAAAAAAAAACATGATCACTTGGGAACTGCGACATGAAGAGTCTATTCTTACAGCCAAGCAGAATAGATAAGTGTAACAGCATGTGCGTATATTATATGCAAGTATTACAGTTCATATTAATTGCTCTTAACTAATCCCAATTACTAAAGCTGCACATTAAAACATATTTGCCCCAAACGTGCATCGTGGTCAAATCCATCCCAGCTAGAATCTATTTTCTGTTAATAACCCGGGGCCGGTATCTGTCCGTATGGAGCCTTCCAAGTAGTTCTGTGTTTTAACACTGTGCAGATTATTAAACAGCCATTAACGGGTTTTTCATCCAAGTGCTGGAACATGTTTTCTGAAATTATATTCCATGTAAAGTCATTAGTTGCTATGGTGAGTAATGTCTTGTGATATTCTGCCTGGGAACATTTTCACACCTGAGAGACATTTGCATTTCTCACCTCTGATAGACTGCTGAGAAAATGGTCTCCCATATTTAGCATTTCCAGCCCGTTTGCATGTATTTTTTGTAATCCTTTTATTAATACAAGGTAATAGCCGACAGAGTGAATAAATAAACGAGTTGAATAAATATGTTTAAATAAATAAGATTAACACGTTTGGCTCATTTCTGTTGCCTGATTTGACTGCACGATGATGTGTGACAGCATAGCCCCGACCTCTGCAGCTCTTGGTACAGTGCAGATGGACCTGTCGGACATTTTATTATCCACACCGGTCTTCAATTTTCACCTGACACGAGATCTACAGTTGATTAATATGATATAGATTGCATTTCGGGTTGAAAAAAAAAAGAACGCAATCCCTTCCCTTTGTATGGATTAACTGATGGAAAACAATAGAACATAGAGAAGACTCGAAGATTAAAATTTCCCTCAGTGGTGGAACATTTATTATGAGGACTGTTTTCTGAATTGTAATTCCCTGTGCCTATAAAATACGTTGTAAAGGTTTTTTCCCCCCCACAATTTTGCACAAACAGTTATCTGTATCGATTAAATATTTCGGTCCCTTCTTATTTACAATTTATATAAACAATCTTGATAAAAGTTAGCAAAACCGCAAATATTCGTTTTTCTGCTGATGACACCGTTATTTACGGTTGCGCTTCGTCTTTTGAGGAATTGCAAACTGCTTTTAATTCTGTTCAAACTTTCCTGTCTCAGTCGAAGCTTGTACTTAACACTGACAGAACCAAACTAATGGGATTTTCTAAAAAAAAAGGCCCCGGAAGCTTCCACCAATTACTACTATTCATGGTGATGCAATTGATTCTGTTACTTCATATACATCTCTTGGGATTTTAGTTGATGATGGTCTTTCTTTTCAACCCCAGATTCAGCGATTTACCAAAAAAAATATATACTGGGATTGTATTTCAGAAACAAGGGTTTTTTTTTTTTTTTTTTGAGGCTAAAAGGAGGCTGGCATTAGCCTCTTTTTTGCCTATGCTGGACTATGGCGATATTTTATATATGAATGCTTCTGCCCAGTGTTTGAAATCAATTGACACCCTTTACCATGGAGCATTGAGATTTATTCTAAATGCAAAACTGTTACTCATCATTGCACTTTATATGAACGGGTTGGCTGGCCTTCTAGGTACCTGTAGGCTTAGTCACTGACATATTTGTGTGTGTGTGTGTGTGTGTGTGTGTGTGTGTGTGTATATATATATATATATATATATATATATATATATATATATATATATATATATATATATACACCATCAGAGATTTGTTGCGTTTTTGAGATATGTCCTCACTTCCTGGCCACTTCACAACCAAATTTGTTCACGTTTTATACATATATACATATGGTATCTCACAAAAGTGAGTACACCCCTCACATTTTTGTAAATATTTGGTTATATCTTTTCATGTGACAACACTGAAGAAATGACACTGTGCTACAATGTAAAGTAGTGCCCGCTAATTGTTTTTAAGTCATTGATGAAAGCTTTTGAGACTGGTTCCTTGTCCTGCCAATGTTTTGAACTGGTGTCATTAGGTTTTTGATTGTACTTTTTGACTTTTTATTTGTTTTATGTTGTCTGTTTGTAACTGTGAAATGACTCGCTGCTGGCTATCTTGGCCAGGATCTCACGAGGCTTTCCTGGTTAATTAAAGGTGAAATAAAATAAACAAAAATAAAGTATGCAAGCCCACTACCATTTGAATGCAGCAGTAGCTCAAGTGGGATAAATATGTACCTAAAGACTACATATATAAATGATTACAGTATTAATCATTGATAACCCCACAGCAGGAAGGGCACACTCATTTGTGCAAGACACAAAAGCATAAAAGGCAGATACACTATACCATTCCGTCCTTAATCTTGCGAGGAAATGCAAAACGTTCGCAGGGGAACTTGAATGTATTTCAAGAGAACATTTCCCATATCAGTTTCAAAAGTTTTTAGATGCATAATTTTTCAGCCTATCCCTTCAGGGCTATGGAGAAGAGAGGTTTTATCATGTACAGCAATAACATTTTAAACTGGCAAGTCAGATATTTAAATGGTGTTGATGTAGAAGCTATCAAATTTCATCCTATTCAGAAGCAGGACAAAGACAAATTGATTGACATTGACATATGTGATACTGACACATTAATATGAAATAATTGAAATAATTTTCCTAACGGGGAACATTTCCTCACTGTCACAACGCTAGAAGGCATCTGTGATCTTTCCGAGAGAGCATCTGTGATCCTTTACAGAGAGCATCTGTAAAGAGAGCATTTGCAATCCTTCAGAGAGAGTATTTTTTATCTTTCAAAAAGAGTGTCTGTGATCCTTCAGCGAGAGACATCCAATGATTATTTAGCTGAATGAGGCCTTCAGCATGGATTTCATTTCACAATATACTTGCTTGTACTGTATATTTGCCTGACAGAGAGCAATTTTTAATGTATTTGAATTGTACTGACTTGCTGCTGAATTGTTCGTTACGCCTGGCTGCTGTAGAGAACGGCACAGGTATGGCGTACAACACATGCCTACTCAGGCTTGGTGAAATGGTGTTTTCCGCAGATCTGGGGATTGAAGGTTGGGTGTCATGTCCTAGTATGTGTAATATATACATTGTTTAAAGACATTTCAGGTATGATGTATATGACCAGTGGATGAATATTAGAAATAATAAAGACTAAAGGGCGCACGGTGTCTTAGAGGTTAGCACGTTCGCCTCACACCTCCAGGGTCGTGGGGTTCGATTCCCATCGTGGCCCTGTGTGTGCGGAGTTTGCATGTTCTCCCCGTGCTGCGGGGGTTTCCTCCGGGTACTCCGGTCCAAAGACATGCATGGTAGGCTGATTGGCATGTCCAAAGTGTCCGTAGTGTATGAATGGGTGTGTGAATGTGTATGTGATTGTGCCCTGCGATGGATTGGCACCCTGTCCAGGGTGTACCCCGCCTTGTGCCCGATGCTCCCTGGGATAGGCTCCAGGTTCCCCGTGACCCTGAAGAAGGAGTAAGCGGTATAGAAGATGTATGGATGGATGGATAAAGACTAAAGACATATTCGGACTGGATTCGTTTTATATGGGGAGGTGTATTTAGTTATGTAGTTATTACTAATGTATCTCTGAAACTGTGAATGTTATGGAACACTATTTAGCATGATATTAGGTGTAAGTTGAGATGCACCCACATACAGAGGACAAACTAGCTAGCTCACCTTAGCTAGCCAGCACAAAACATTGATAAATAATTAGGGAGGAGGCCATGGAAAGACTAAACCAGAAACTTGACTCATCATGTATTTCGAACATGTGCTCTCATGGAACCGGTCCCAAAATGCTTTATACTATCCTGTGTATCAAAATGGCACATTTTAATGGGATGAAACATACTTGGGCGGTCATCAAAATACACTGTGGAAACACATGCCGTTGACAAGTACAGGACGTTTGATGATATAGTGGGCAGGTATAGTGTTAGTTTCTATCTCTTGGAACTATATCTGAAAGATGTATTTATTATACCTGCTATTGGCCTCACTGTGTGCCATCTGCAACCTCCTGGTTGGAAGCCAAACTCATTTTCTGTAAAACACACACACACACACACACACACACACACACACACACACACACATACAGACTGAGCAATTCATTTTCATCATGAGGGTTTTATAGGGCTTCCAATATTTTTAGATGAATTCTCACTTTTATTTTAGTCCTGTACTGCCTTCTTTCGCACCCTCTCTTATCTAACACCGAGAGCAGAAAAGTGCTTAAAGAGGACTTGGATGGTCAGGAAGCTGAAAGAAATGCCATTGATCTGTAATCAGTATAGAAACATTCAGGCCGTAGAAGGCAAACACATTCCTTCTGTAATCATGAAGAGCACAATGAAGATAGGAAGTGTAGAAAGCATTATGTATAGGTATCAGACGTACAGGTAAGCCTTCATGCTGGAATCACAGAATCTGAAGAAATGAGAAAAGAGAATAATGTTTTTTTTGAACAGATATTACGTTTCTTGTTGGAATTGATATGGTACTTAATTTTTCTGGGGAATGTTCCTGGGGGGGGGGGGGGGGGGGGGTAATTAAAAATGAAAGTCTATTTGATTGAATTTCATTACTATACCAGTGGTATAGTAATATACTGTAATATTTCCTTTCCTGAAAAGAAAGTAACATTCCGTCCCCGTGTTGGCCGGAAGTGAAACGGGATTAAATTGGGCATGGTGTCTTTTACAGGAACCTGAGCTCTCTCATTACTGAACCTGCCCTTTTCAGAGCCCCGGAGCTAACGTGCTAACACAGGTGTTAATGAGATATCGCAGGGACATGCTGCTGTGACAACCAGCTGAGCCTAGCACCTAGCGTTCACTATTCAATTAATCAAAGCACGATTTATTCAATGGTTGAGATGTTGGCAGCTCTGACACTAACAGCATATTGTGCTCCACAGAATACTGGTCACAAGTCTGACCTGTTCTTAAATCAAAACAGCTAAGAAGCACCTGCGGCTCCTGAAAATACCTTTGCTAAAAAACTAATTAACAAGGTCTGAAAGCAAAAAAAGTGCTGAAGTACTGCAGTGAAGCTGGGATAAGTCTAGAATACTGTCATAGTGGTTCTTGTGCTATATTGTACCTAGTATGCTGTTTTTTACTGCTTGATTTTGCAGTAAATAACATAAGGCAGGTATTTATTGCAATACTTTAGTACTTTAAATGTGTTTTACAGATTGAAAGTGTAGCATCGCTGATATTTCTGGAAAAATATACACAGTAGTGGCAATTCATAATGTCAGAAAAATCACTTCTGTAATATTTCTCTGACTATCCTGCTATAAAACAAACACTGTTAATAAGTTTACTTTAAAACTAGGCATCTATAGCGTTTACCTGAAGCAGCGTAGAAATCTTGTAATTTTTAAAAACATTTTTGTTTTATTTTATAAAAAGCATATCTTCGGTTATTTTAGCAAGCGCAATACGTTTTCATTTGAGATAAAGCTAGGCAAACTTATGTAATGCTAACCTAGCTAGATATACAGGTGCATCGCAAAACTGAAATATTTCCAGCCTTTTTTTTTTGTTTTAATCTCGATGATTACGGCTTACTGCTCGTGGAAATCAAAAATCCAGCATCTCAAAATATTAGAATAAAGAATTTATAATGCAGAAATGTCGACCTTGTGAAAAGTATGATACTCGGTCGGGGCTTTAATACTTTTGCAGGAATTACTGAATCAGTGCAGCGTGGCATGGAGACAATCAGCCTGTGGCACTGCGGAAGTGTTTGTTATGGAAGCCCAGGTTGCTTTGATAGCGGCCTTCAGCTCGTCTGTATTGTCGGGTCTCTCATAGATTCTCTATGAGGTTCGGGTCAGGAGACTCGGCTGGACAATCAAGCACAGTAACACCACGGTCAGTAAACCAGTTACTAGTAGTTTTGGCACTGGAAATCAGCATCTCCATAAAGCTTTCAGCAGATGGAAGCATGAAGTTCTCTAAAATCTCCTGGTAGACGACTCCATCGACTCGCGGCTTGAGAAAACACATTGGACCAACACCAGCAGATGACATGGCAACCCAAATCACCACTGACTGTGGAAACTTCACACTGGACTTCAAGCTACTTGGATTCTGTGCCTCTCCACTCTTCCTCCAGACTCTGGAACCTTGATTTCCAAATGAAATGCAACATTTACTTTTTCACCTGAAAAGGTGACTTTGGACCACTGAGCCACGGTCCAGTTCTTTTTCTCCTTAGCCCAGGTAAGACGCTTCAGACGTTGTCTCTGATTCAGGAGTGGCTTGACACTAGGATTGCGACACTGTGACATCTCTGTATTATAAATCCTTTATTCTAATATTTTTTTTTAATATACTGGATTTTTGATTTCCGTGAGCTGTAAGCCTTAATCATCTAAATTAAAACAAACAAACAAAAAAAAGGCTTGAAATATTTCACTTTGTGTGTAATGAATCTAGAATACTTGAAAGTTCTACTTTTTGATTTAAATAATTTAAATAAAAATGAATTTTTCCACGATATTCAAATTTTTGGAGTTGCACCTAAGGTGTATAATCTTGACTAGCCTGGTTTCGAAAATGAACTTCTCCATGATATATTGTGGCTGTTTTAAATAGATAACTTATTGCTTGCGTTCTCTTTCTTTGTCGCGAGTTCTAAAACCCGCACTCTCAACTCGCGACCAAAGAATTTGCTCGTGATGTGCGCTTTTTGTCCGCGACAGAAAAGAATCGGGCCGAAAATCGTACAATTTATGTCTTTTTTTTACATTTTATTTTTTACAATGTAAACTGTGCTCTTAAATGACTAATGCGTTTAATGGAATGTTTTCCGATTAAAAAGCAAATCGCACAACAACCTAAATGTGTTATGAGTCCCTACTGGGCTGGCTGTCTCCAGAATTATAGCAGCATTTTAAAGTCGTCTCGCTCTACCTCTTGCTCTCTCTCTCTCTCTCCCTCTGTCTTTCTCTAGCTCTCTCTGTCTCTCTCTCTCTTTATTTTATGTGGACTGTAATGAGAGTTGATGTGTGTGTCTTGACCTTTTACGCACTACGTGAAGAAGAAGAGCAGGCAGTCGGTTGGCTGATGAAAACGGTTTAGACACACAAAGATGTGTGTGTGAGAGAGTTTATAAAATGAGTATAAATGTGAGTGTTGAATTGTACATGAAAAAATGTAACCAATCACGACCATTGTTGGTGTTAAGAAGAAAGATAAATGTATCCAATTTAGTCCTGACAGTATGACAAAAACACTTGTATAGAAGACTGTACAGCACTGCACATTATCCATGTAGCTATTCTGTGTGCGTCTGGCTTTTGTACCATGTCACACCCTCCCTCCCTCTTGCTGTCTGTGAATGAAACACAGTAGTGTTCTAGTAGTCTGTGTATATTGGAAATTCCTTGTCTCCTAATAAGGCAGCGTGTTTTTGCAACTCCGCCGACAGTCGCCATTTAAACCGATCCTCTCAACCCCCTTGCCATTTTCTCATTAATGTTCGTATTCGCCTTTGTGCTTATTAATAAACCATAACTACATTCTCTTTTCTTCAATAATCCCATTACTCCAGTTGCATTACATTTACCTTGGCTGCCTATTGCGTTTCATCTTAACTACAAAGTTGTGCTAATGACATATAAAACTCTAAATGTTATAGCTAATGGATCTCATACCGATCTCCTGAAACAGTATAAAACATCTGGAACACTTCGATCACCTGAGGCAGGTTTGCTATTAATGCCTAAAATCAATCGCAGCTCAGCTGATGGTAAATATCTTTTCTTTGATCACGCTTAAACACTAAAGGCTAGCGTTACAGAAGATAATAGGGATGCAGCTTCTATAAATCCATATCAAAAGACCTGCTTAAACAGGCTTTAGTCATAGTTCATGTCAACATAGACATTAATGAACAAATCTGTAATAACTTATGAATGGACTGTAAATCTATGAGAATTTAGGAAACGTTTAACATAACGAAAGGCCCAGAACTTAAGAATCCTTCGTTGGCTGATCTACAAGTGACCCTTGATCAACAGAAGGCTTGCGCTTAGTTTTTGCAAAGTGCCGAGGATGGGATATAATGTTTCAGAAGATCAGCAAAATACATCAGAGCTAAAGCAATAAGCGCTTTAAAATATCCTAAGACGTTTAAATGGAGAACGTAATCAACAGGTTTTTCTCTGGAGGAAATAGAATGCTGAAATTTCAGTACTTTTCTCCCACGTAAGAAATTTCTGGCAGTTGTGATTGCAATTTGAATTATTACATGAAGAATTGTGCAGCCCTGGTTTCATTTGTCATGCATTAAATATGACATGCATTAACCAAGTCCAGTGTACGGTAAGTCCCGTGTGAAATTCCACCAGCTGGTGCAACTGCAGCCTCTCCTACACCGAGGGTGGGAAATTACATGCACACAAGTACAGTACACAGTTAGGGAAGCATGGACTCTGAAAAGGGATGGGTCTTTCGCATGCGCAAAACAGCTTGTTTTCTCTAATAAATATGCAATTCGGGGTGTTTTACCTCTTAGGTGCAAAATTCACAGCTCTGCTCAGGATAATTGATTCGTTTTACACCAGCATTGCGTTTGACTAAACCACGTCCGGGAAGGCAAATTATTATTATTATTATTATTAGTAGTATTATTGTTAATTATTAAACCATGCCATTTATTAAATCTGATTAATGAGTACGTTTATCCACATTGTGCCATGTTGCGTCTTGAAAAAAACAAAATGTTCTCAAAATGCTGGTTTTTTATTTTATTGTTGCTGTGGTAAAGTTGCATCCATATTTGATATTATACAGATTCACACTTCCTCCATGCCTCTGATGCTGATAGCATTCGAACAGAGCCTAGGGTTCCAATCCTCTCAAATCTAGAATTGGTCAAAAACTGCTGTTCTTCGGTCAGAATCACCAGCAGAGCATGCCAATCATCACAGGGGGATGGATGTCCGAAATGTGCACTGTGTCCTTACGATGGTCGAGGCCGAGGCACACCTGTTGTGCGTAATATGGAAAGAGAAAACCATTTAACGACACTAGCAGCAAGCTTATGTGTCTAGGTGACTAGACAAGCAAAAATGGGTTCAAAGTTAGTGGACGCTATGGTGCGCTGTATCATTCTATGAATAAAGTGCGCCCATAATGTTTTAAAAATCCACTCACTGAAGTAGAAGAGGATGAGAGGAGCCTACCCCCTACCTTGGTATACCTGCCTTACAGGATACCTGTGACTTCAGCCATAGTCACAAGCTGCCAAGCGATAGCGCTATACTATGTACAGACATGTGGTACATGCGTATGAGGCAAGAGGAAAGGGATAGATGGTTGTTTGGCAGCGGTATTTATTTCAAATAATGTGCTGTAGGACATTTGCAAAAATTTATCGACTGTCCGTGGTTGTTAGGAAGAACAATTGATGAGACTGTGCATGCAAATGAGTTATTGTTTGGGATCTTATTATTAAATGAGGGTATTTTCTCATTTGGACTTAAATCCGTGAAACATTCGGTGTAAAGAGAGTATGCTTTTAGACACTGCTCTGCTTGTGTTGTTCATGCTCTCAGGAAGCGAACACCAGCTCATTTAAGTCTTTATTTCTTATAAAGTTTATGGTTATTTCCTCCCAAATATAATCGGACCCCAGAAAACACCAATATCAAGCCATCAAGTGGATGCAGATGTCTTTCGGCCAGATACGGCTGTGCTTGGAACTCTCCGTCTTGGTGGAATGAATGAATTTAAAATGTGCCTAACAGCAAGACAGGTGATTGATGCCATGATTACTGGGGTAAAATGGCTTCTGGCTGTGCTCTAATAAGAGTGAGCTCCTAACTGGAGGGCAATCTCATAATGTGTCTACGAAACCCAACCGTCTTAATTACACATGAGGGTTAGGTTGGTGATGGATAGATGGAATAAGAAAACGACAGTGCAGGAAGAACTTTAAGATAAGCTGTGGTCTAGTATGTCTTATATATATATATATATTTAGAGATATTAGTAGATATTCTAATATCTGTCATAGATGTGACAAACAAATAATAAAAATCAGCCTACAGCGGATGTCTTTGGGAGGACCCATCACCCACCATGTCTAGGTCTATCAACTTTTGGCCACGCCTTCTTTTACAAGTGTTAGCTTTGAGGTAGTGTTATAGAACCTGCTCATCTACAGGATGGTTATTATTACTCTTTATTGTCCTTTGCAACTTGACAAGAACTGACCACCGGGGCACTGCTTCTAAAGGGTGCTTGGACCCCGCAGATCGCTGCTTGCTGCTAAGGCTTCTATGAACAACCCTGCAAGTTGTCAGAAATTCGAACCCATTATTATTCAATGGACCCTTGAAGAACCTTCGAAGTACCCCTTTTTCTAAGAGTGAACAACGTGACCTTGCTATGTACTACATACTCCAAATGAAAGGGAAAGACCCAGAAAGGGAATCACCTTCCCTTGTCAAGACACATCTTCAAGATCAGTTTGACTCTTATAGATTCAGTTGTCTTCACTCCACTTGTTTTAGACCTTTTATTTTTAGTTGTTATGTCATACAGCTTTTCATACTATAGTGTCATATGTGTGGTGAGCCTATCAAATAAATTCTTTCTTGAATAACGAGGTTACGTACATCGTATGCCAGTCAAGTCCCTTGTTGCACGAACTGTTACTATAGAAATGATAACGTATTAGAACGAGCACGTTAATATAAAGCTGTGATTTGGTGTTACTAATTCTGACTGTTATCTTCTCTATGTGTTACTCTGTCTTTTCCTCAGGTGGGCTGCTTTCTCTCCTTTCTTTGTCTCCGTTTCACACCACGTCGTCACTGCCTAAGCATAGAAGCTATGGCACCGTCTTCTCTCAGCTCTGTTGTTTTCCTTCTATCCTCGTGCATCCTCCTGTCCCTCCTTCCATCTTGCGCCTCAGAGTCCCAAAGAGACGAAGAGTGGAACGTTAATGTCACGGTGATGGAGTCATATGATAATCCGTTGTCCACTAATGGCAGTTCGAAGCACTGTGGCGAGGTGGTGGAGTGTTTTCCAGGGATCATCCTGCCTGTGTGGAAGCCTAACGACTCCGGACTCGGAGGCAAGATCGGCCGTGCTGTTGTCTATTTCGTCTCTCTGATGTACATGTTCCTGGGTGTGTCAATCATCGCAGATCGCTTTATGGCGTCCATTGAGGTTATTACGTCACAGGTAAGACAGTTAATTGATTGCTAGACAGTATATCCAATTCCTTACGTTCTGAAAACCATGAAACGTGTGTTGGGGATATCTGATAGTGGGATTATAAATCATTACCGGAGTAAAAGGAGCTTGGGATCAAACCCCAGATCCTAACGCTGCTGTGCCAGCAAGAGTATTACAGTTCTATCAGGACTTGTATAGTATTACACTTTCAAGTTTCAAGTTTGGGAATGTGTGTGCGTGGTGCCCTCCAATAGATTGGTGTCCATCCAGGGTGTATTGGCTCTGGGTCCATCGTCTTTTGGCCTTCATTTTCCAACTGCATCCTTCTGTCTTCTTACCATTTTACTAAAACTGTAGTAACACCAGCTCTATCCTTCAGGAGAAAGAAGTTACGATCACTATGCCCAGCGGCGAGACGACGGTAGCTACAGTACGCATCTGGAACGAGACCGTGTCCAATTTAACACTAATGGCGCTAGGCTCCTCGGCTCCTGAGATCTTACTGTCCGTCATCGAAGTGAGTTATCGTTCGTCGTCCGTCTTTATTTGTCTGTTATCACGTGTTTTCACGAAACATTACTCAAAAAAGCAACGGACAGTTTATTAGCACCAAACAGCCAAACACGTTTTAGTCTGCAAAATAAAGAAGCATACTTTTACACCACTCTCAAGTAATCTTTCGCAGCATTATTACGCATATTTTAATTAATTTACTCATAATCAGTCAGCGACTTAAGTCCACAAGCTAGGTCAATGATTGCTTGGGGAAATTGACACGTATTCAGAGACCTACTTCAGGTGAATTTCTGGGCTCCGCCTTAATATTATGCAAACCACCTGTGTGTAGTGCACACTTCCAAAGGCGGCAGATTTTTCTTGGGGTTTTAAAAAAGTGACTAGACCACTGCGTTTAAAAACGAGCGTCGGCTTTAAACCTGAAAAAAATCAATAAATAATCAGCGATAGGAAATTTGGACTGAATAAGGAAATGATAGTAATGTTTTGGTTAATTCGATACGGTCTCCATTAAAGAAAATTTGCCAGTGGTTTGAAGGACAAGCTTACCAAGCACTCATCTGCTATGCTTATACTGTCGCTCAGCTAACTAGTAATTAATGAGTGGTGTCATATTTGTGTATTTAATATTGGCCTCGAATGACATTTCCAAGGTTTTTTGAGCCCAAGATATAAATTTCAGAGTAATATATTATATGTGATTACAGAAAACTGGCAAACAATGGCACTGGACTGAGGTCTGAATATTAATATGCCCAATGTCAGTATTAAATCCTCACTACGTGTGTGTATTTCAGCCCTGAATATGGCACATCATTTGCGTCTCTTCTTAGAGATCCAGTACAGAGTTATCTAGGAAAATTCAACATGCTTAACAGATGATTAGTTTTTGCAGCACTCTTTTAATAACACATAAAATACCGTATGTGTGTGCATATGTGTATGTGTTTGTCCTATGCGTCCTAGGTTTGCGGTCATGGTTTTGAAGCAGGTGACCTGGGTCCCAGCACGATCGTCGGCAGTGCCGCCTTCAACATGTTTGTGATCATTGGTCTCTGTGTGTGGGTGATCCCTAACGGAGAGGTGAGGAAGATCAAACATCTGAGGGTCTTCTTCATCACCGCCTTCTGGAGCATCTTTGCGTATATATGGCTTTACCTTATACTCGCCATCATCTCACCAGGAATTGTCGAGGTATGGAGAAGTGATAGAGTGCATGCAAAGTAGTGAACGTTGTGTAGGGGGAAAAAAAAGGCGTGGCTTTCCCACTTTGCAGAACAGAATGAGAACGCCTAGACTCGGAAAAAAGGCGTAGAATGAAGATGTGAAGGATCGTAACATATAGGAGGTGTAGAATCAGAAGGTATAGAGTCCGATGTGCATAGTTGCATAGAATGAGGATGTATAGAAAGAGAATATACAGAATGAGATATGCGTAGGTGTATAATATAAGGATACAGTGCAAAATTCTACAAACAATACCCCATAATGACAACGTGAAAGACGTTTGTTTGAAATCTTTGCAAATTTATTAAAAATAAAAAACAAAAAAGCACATGTACATAAGTATCCACAGCCTTTGCTCAATACTTTGTTGAAGCTCAGTTACAGCCTCAAGTCTTTTTGAGTATGATGCTACAACCTTGGCAGACCTGTTTTTGGGCAGTTTCTCCCATTCTTCTTTGTAGGGCCTCTCAAGCTCCATCAGGTTGGATGGGGAGTGTCGGTGCACAGCCATTTTCAGATCTCTCCAGAGATGTTCAATTGGGTTCAAGTCTTGTTTCTGGCTGGGTCACTCAAGGACATTCACAGAGTTGTCCTGTAGCCACTCCTTTGTTATCTTGGCTGTGTGTTTAGGGTCGTTGTCCTGTTGGAAGATGAACCTTCACCCCAGTCTGAGATCCAGAGCGTGCTGGAGCAGGTTTTCATCAAGGATGTCTCTGTACATTGGTGCATTCATCTCTCCCTCGATCCTGACTAGTCTCCCAGTTCCTGCTGCTGAAAAACATCCCCACAGCATGATGCTGCCACCACCATGCGTCACTGTAGGGATGGTATTGGCCAGGTGATGACTGGTGCCTGGTTTCCTCCAGACATGACGCTTGCCATTCAGTCCAAACAGTTCAATCTTTGTTCAATCTTTGGTCTGAGAGTCCTTCAGGTGCCTTTTGGCAAACTCCAAGCGGGCTGTCATGTGCCTTTTACTGTGGAGTGGCTTCCATCTGGCCACTCTACCATACAGACCTGATTGATGGAGTTCTGCAGAGATGGTTGTTCTTCTGTAAGTTTCTCCTCTCTCCACAGAGACACGCTGGAGCTCTGTCAGAGTGACCATTGGGTTTCTGATCACCTCCCTGACTAAGGCCCTTCTCCCCGATCGCTCAGTTTGGCCGGGCGGTCAGCTCTAGGAAGAGTCCTGCTGGTTCCAAACTTCTTCCATTTACGGATGATGGAGGTCACTGTGCTCATTGGGACCTTCAATGCTGCAGAAATGTTTCTGTACCCTTCCCCAGATCTGTGCCTCGATACAATCCTGTCTCGGAGGACTACAGACAATTCCTTGGACTTCATAGCTTGGTTTGTGCTCTGACATGCATTGTTAACTGTGGGACCTTATATAGACAGGTGTGTGCCTTTCCAAATCGTGTCCAATCAACTGACTTTACCACAGGTGGAGTCCAGTCAAGTTGTAGAAACATCTCAAGGATGATCAGTGGAAACAGGATGCACCTGAGCTCAATTTTGAGTGTCATGGCAAAGGCTGTGAATACTTATGTACATGTCCTTTTGTTGTTTTTTATTTGTAATAAATTTGCAAAGATTTCAAACAAACGTCTTTCGCGTTGTCATTATGGGGTATTGTTTGTAGAATTTTGAGGAAAATAATGAATTTAATCCATTTTGGAATAAGGCCGTAAATAACAAAATGTGGGAAAAGTGAAGCGCTGTGAATACTTTCCGGATGCACTGTATAGTGTATAGAATCCGAATGGGTAATATGTATAGATGTATAGAATCAGAAAGTATATAATATAATCAGAATATATAGAATGAGAATGTATAGTATCAGAATAGCTAGAATGCTTTAATCAAAATGTATAGAACCAGAATAATAATATATAATGTTTATGAGTGAACATGTATTCAGTATTATATTCATATACAAAGACAAAGAAGAACAAATAATTGTTCAGCTTTTTTTTTTCACATTTGAAAATAAATAAATAAATTTGTGTGTGTGTTTTAATGTGCTAGGTTTGGGAGGCCCTGGTCACTCTGTCCATGTTCCCAGTTTGTGTGATTTTGGCCTGGATCGCTGATCGCCGTCTCCTCTTCTACAAGTACATGTCTAAGCGTTATCGTGCCGACAAGAGGACAGGGGTTGTCGTGGAGACTGAAGGGGAAATGTCCCCTAAAGGAGGGGATGTGATCATGCGTGGGAAGTTTCCACCAAGTGCGTCAGCAGGATTCATTACCCTGGAACACTGCCAAGACGGGCCTAACAACAGCGCAGGCACCATGGCAACCCTGCTGAAGTCCAACAGCGCTACCATTAACATGGAAAGTACAAAAGAACTGGACGAGAGCCGCAAAGAGGTGAGAGGATACACATCCACTCGCTTACACATATACACACTCACACACACACACTCAACCAGTCCACATTTGTGGACTTAACCTGGAGTGACCTCTTAAATGTTGAAAGTTAGAAGATGGACCGAGAAGGAGAACATGAACCTAAAGTGTCCTCTACAATCATACATTAAAAATATTAATAAATCTGAATTTGACACTAAACTTCATTTAGCATGCAAATTTGTTCATATGTCCTCCGGTGTGTTCAAATCTACGGTTGTTTCCACGCAACTTGGATGAATAAGGGCCAAAACTGATCTTTCCTTGTCTTGCGCTCTCTCTCTCTCTCTCTCTCTCTCTCTCTCTCTCTCTCTCTCTCTCTCTTTAGGTAATCCGTATCCTGAAGGACCTGAAGCAGAAGTATCCGAAAAAAGATCTGGATCAGCTAATGGAGCTCGCCAACTATTACGCCCTCCTGCACCAGCAGAAAAGCCGCGCCTTCTACCGCGTCCAGGCCACACGCATGATGATCGGAGCAGGCAACGTGCTGAAGAAGCACGCGGCCGATCACGCACGCCGGACAGCCGTTAAAGACGTCGATGTGTCCGAGCACGACGACTACGCCACATGCAGCCGCATCGCGTTCGAGAGCAGCCACTGTCAGTGCATGGAGAACTGCGGCACGCTGACCTTAGCTGTGGTGTGCCAGGGGGGAACCGGTGAGAACACCTTTTATGTGGACTACTGCACGGAAGATGGTACGGCCAACGCTGGTTCGGATTACGAGTACAAGGAAGGAACGCTGGTGTTTAAGCCGGGAGAGACCAGGAAAGAGATAAAGGTGAGAGAAATTTAAAAAAAAAAAAGAAAAGGTTTCGACCAGTCTGAATGAATTTGTTCTGATCTCACGTGCTCCCGATGCCCGTCCTTTCAGGTGGGAATAATAGACGATGATATCTTCGAGGAGGACGAGCATTTCTTCGTGCGTCTGCTAAACCTGCGAGTCGGCGACGCCGACGGCATGTTCGAAACCGACGAGGCCGGCCAGGGGCCCAAGGGCCGGTTAGTGGAACCGCTGGTCACCACTGTGACCATTCTCGACGACGACCACGCAGGCATCTTCACGTTTAGCGAGCACATTATGCGTGTGAGTGAGAGTGTGGGAACCATGGAGGTGACGGTGGTGAGGAACTCGGGTGCCCGTGGAACTGTGATCCTGCCCTACCACACAGAGCCGGGAACAGCCCAGGGAGGAGGCATCGACTTCGAAGATGCATGCGGAGAGCTCGAGTTCACCAATGACCAGACCATGTGAGTTGTGTGTGTGTGTGCTGATTGGAAGATCTTGTGTTTCTTGTGTCATTAGTAAGTACTGCTGGATCTCCTGATATATATATATATATATATATATATATGTATGTATATATATATATATATATATATATATATATATATATATATATATCTGTGGGAGGTGTTATGATGAGCTCATGATGACTGTTCCATGTATAGCGGAGGTTTAAGTTAAGAAACGAGTAGGTGACAAAGACAAAAACATGTTATTTTATTCTACTCCAACTCAGGATTAAGCCTTCTGGGTGATCCAGACATCTGGATGTAGATTTAGATCTTTAATGAGCAAGCCAGAGGCGACAGTGGCGAGGGAAAAGTCCCTTGAGAGGAACCAGACTCTTCTGCGTGACAGCGGATAGAGGGATTATAAAGACTTACAGTATACAGCTGTATAGAAAAAGGACAAACAGTACTGAATTAGTTGAAAGTGCTGGTCTGATCATATTGTGAATATGGAGTATTACATTACACTTAGACCAATATCCAAAAAAAAAAAATCAGTTCAGTTGGCCAGAAACACACCGAGAACTCGTCTTAAACGTGCTCGTTTATCATTGTTTATCTAAAAGGTACATTCCGAACACACAAACGCAACGGACGTACCGTGGATCGTCTACGAAACAAACGAACGCGCTGCTAAGAAAACAAACATTCCAAATTGCATAAGTATTCACCCCCCCGTGACAATTTTACGCTGTTAAATCCTGGAACCGAAGCAGACTTGATATGGATTTATATGTCAGATTTGTACCGTGCATTCGCACATTTTGCCAGTTGCAGAGTTTATTGCTCTATTTTGCCCCCTAATGGAATAACCGAGACTTGCCCACACACCCCACCCTGAAAGATCTTTCAGTTCACCGAAAGAACCAGTTCAATTACAGTCCGCAAGATGTTTTTAATTTAGAGTCTAAATTCATTTGGTGGATCAGATTAGAACCTTTATCTGGTGATATGTTTGACGCTCGCTTGGTTCACAGGGTTACGGTATATGTGAGCCACAGACGCAGATGCTCCAGGCGAAGAAGCGGTAATGGCGCATCAGGGTCAATCAGGCAGGTTCAAGGATGGGGAGGGGGATGGAGATGTGGATGGGGATGGGGATGGGGAGAGGAGTCCTGCAGGAGAAGTAATCTTTTTCCATCTCATCAGTGCCCTTACCTTAGCTTTACAGACACAGAGATGGAACAGATTTTTCGGGATTTCATGAATCATGCTTGTGCTCTAATGTTGTGGTCCATCATTTACTCTGGCAATATTTTCCCCAATATTGTGGATTTTATACAGCGCGCACTCATCCGGTATTTCGTGGAACATTCAGGAAATTGAAGGTTAGGATTCTGCAGCTGGGCGAAATCTTTTCAGGAAAGATTTCAGGACTGTATTCAGCGACGGCTGCTTGTGAGATTAGACAGGAGGGAAGGTGGTTTGTTGATAAGTGAACGGTGTAGCCACTGATACGTTGCATGAGTCACGGCCAGAAGGAAAATCAGACTCACTTCTTCCTCTGTTTTTTTTTCCGGTAGTAATTCTTATCGGCTTGATGATTACAGGTTCATCAGTAAGACACTTCAAAAGAAAAAAAACGGTCATTCTTTTACGTAGATGCATGGTGACGCTCCTAGAGGCAGTCCGGTCCTTAGGCACTGCTCCGATTACAACCACAACCCCCGAGTACAGCTTTAGAGCTGATATTGGACAGTGATTGCATTTCAGTATGGCACGAGTCCCACGCTCTGGTGAAATGCAATTGGAAGCATCACTCAGTGAGATGCAATACATTTCTGTGGATTACTGTGGATTACGTTTGCTTCTGATATAAAAATAGCAACACCGTGCTGATTGTTTTTCACTGAAGAGAGATATCAAGTTATATACTAAGAACAATGTTTTGCTCTTAAATAGGTTCGAAGGTTTTGCTTTTTTTTACATTTTTGTGGTCCGTGCTTGCACTTTGACAGACAGTTTGCATAAAATCCTGGGCTTTAGTCCTGCGCCCCATGCTCATTATGAGATTCGAGAATAGACGCATTAATAATAATGTGACCTCGGCTAAAATCGGGTTCTTAATATCCTGTCATTAGGGCTTACCGGTTGTATGCAGGGTTTCTCGTCTGGCAAGCAATACGAGTGGAAGAGCTTGAAGAAAATGAGCATGGATAACAATTTCATGGTCTGTGGTGTCGCAAAAATATCAAACTGGTACTAATAAAATAATGAAAAAAAAAAAAAAACCACTGTTTTGATCGAAGCCATGCACTGAAACTTTAAAAACATGTGTATTAAAAAAAAGTGCACCATGCAATAAATGTATGAATAGATATATGGCTTAACTTAATATAACTTTCCCTACATCAATATTCATGCGACTTCTGAATACAAAACAAAGTGTTGTCTCATTAAGGAGTTACCTGTTCTCTGCTTTTCAACATTTAGCCTCAATTTAGAGCGTCTAGTCACTTTTGGTGCTTGCTTGTGTGTATGTGTGTGTGTGTGTGTGTTTTCAGGCAAACCATTCAGATTAGGATCGTTGACGATGAAGAATACGAGAAGCACGAGAACTTCTACATTGTCCTTGAGGAACCGCAGTGGATGAAGAGAGGAATCTCCGGTAAGGTTGTGAGTGTGTTTGAGAGAGAGAGAGAGAGAGAGAGAGAGAGAGAGAGAGAGAGCTACTGCTTTAACTCCACAATCAGATTGAAAGCACAGTCAGTAGGATTAGACATCTCTTTGGTCGCCCCAAACATCTACCTCTCTTTCAGCATATATCACGACAATGCGCTTAACACTAATAACAACAATATCCTAATAACGCTACTCATAATGCACTAACAAATCTAACTTTCTTTATTTTGCCTGTCCTATCCTTCTTATCTCTTTTTCTTATCTCTCACGCTCCTACAGCTCTGCTGATCAATCAAGGTAAGGCTTCAGACTCAAACCTACATGCGTTAATGCTTTGCCTGGTTCCAAGGTTAAAGGGAAAATACACCCTGAACGACTTGCATAAGAATCCTTCTAATTAACACGAGATCTTCAATGGTGATCTATTTGCACTTTGGTTAATGGCTTCCTACATTACCCAGAATGCCACTGGACTTCCTGCTGACAGCGTTGCTGGTGGAATTAAGCCACTGTGTTATCTAGAGAGCGATGCAGCAGTGCTTTAGTACAGTACTTTAGTCTGTCTTGCTCTCTCCGCTCCTCATCTACACTTCCAACGCTTCAGCGTTCATGTTATTACCACCATCACTGCCATCGCGTTCACCATCGCGTCATAACTAGCTGAGCTGCATTGCATTCTGGGACTTTGAGTCTTAGTTTTGCTGAACAATGCCAGAGAATGGTTCGTGAGAAAAGAAGCGTAACGTGGGAGGTCGAATGAGCATCCGAGCAGTGATTAAGGGTCCAAGCACTTTCTGTGACAGAGGGAGGCCAGAAGCTATCGGGACCATCAGAGATTTGTTGTGTTGTCGAGATATGTCCTCACTTCCTGATCATTTCACAGCCAAATTTGTTCAGGTGTTACAGAAGAACCATGTAGTGTGTGTGTGTGTATATATATATATATATATTACAGTATGGTCTCACAATGCAATGCTTCAGATCACAAAGATTCGAGACAGTTGCGAGGTGAAGAGGCAAAAAAAACGTTTTTGTTATCCAAAGTGGTGGACGTTGCATCTTGCAAAGTGTTCTGTGGGCTGCCATAGACTTCCATTTCAAAGCATAATAACAATAATAATAATAATAATTGTGATGATAATAATAATAATAAATAAATAAAGTCCAAAAGTTTCGTCAATGTTTATCCGGGGAAAGTTCTGTGTATTCAGACTCAGGTTACACACATGTTTAGAAAATCTGCCTCAAATGGCGTTCCGTATTTTTTTTTTTAAGTGTCTTAGTGACGTATTGTGGTGAACGGTGGTGCAGGTCCGCTATCATGTGTAACTGAGACACGCCTCTTTTTTCGGTAAACTCACCCCAGTCTGTGCAGCTCTGTGAATAGTGCGCAATTTCTGTACTAAATCCTTTGGTTTTGTATTGTATCAGCAAACATTAAAAAAAAAAAAAAAAGAATTCTTTTTGCCTTTCTCTCGTCTTCATTCTGTATTTGTGTCTCTTCATTCCTGGTCATATTTTCTCTTTGTTTTTTGTCTGTCTTCCCCTGTTTTGTGACCTTGTCGTTCTGTTTCCACCCCCCCCTCTCATTCTCTCTCTGTGGGTCTGACCTGCTTTTCTTGTCTTTTCCTTCTCCATCTCTGCCCCTCCAGGGGATCAGGAACGGCAGCTGAGTGCCGAGGAAGAGGAAGCAAAGAGAATAGTTGAGATGGGGAAGCCGATTTTGGGTGAGCACAGCAGACTGGAAGTGGTCATCGAGGAGTCCTATGAGTTCAAGGTAACATTGCAGATCGCTTTTCTAAAACCGCAGCGTCTAACTCGTTTATTCTCACCTGACCTTTTTTTTTTCAGACTGATTCTTTCATTCATTTTCACACGTTAATCCCCCCCCCCCACCCATATAGTAAAAAAAAAAAAGCCATATAGTTCACACGAAGTCACGTGTGTACTCAAGTTCATGTGCAACACTTTTTTTTCTTTTCCCAACCCCTACTGCAGTGTGCACATATTTTTGCGCGCACTTGATTTGTTTCCTCTACAAAAGAAGGAAAATGTCACACAATAATGAAGCCAAATGGCAAACGCATCAATCACCTGCAATCAAGTCAGAGGCTAATCACGCAGGCTGATTGATGATGTAATTAGAACAAGTTCTATCATTAGAGGGTCTTCGTCATATTATCTAACATGGAGAATTATGGAATTCAGGCTTAAGATTTAAACAAATATATAACGTTATAAAACGTACTACATTTGGTTCATGTATAACACATTTAGAAAAAAATGTAATTAAAGGTTAAATTTCTCTCATTATTTTCAGTGTGAGATTAAGATAAATATCCACCCATCTGGCCTACCCAGGGTGCCAATAATTCTGGACCTGACTGTACCCGCAGGCAGTGTGTAAGATCGGGAATCATGCTGCGCAATATGCCTTGGTTAGAATTCAAATAGGCCCGTATATTTAGCACCAAGGGGCTGAAAATGAAAAGTATGCCAATATAGAGAGTTTCTTCATTTCAGTAGTGCTGTAAAGGTTTGGCAGTAAAAGAAGTCAGAAACTGCAGCGTAGCGGATATAATATTACGCAGTAATTGTTGAGGGCGTGACATTGTGTATCACTGCTTTCTCATTCCTGTCACCGCTAGAGCACAGTCGATAAGCTGATAAAGAAGACTAACCTGGCCTTGGTTATTGGCACGCATTCCTGGAGGGAGCAGTTTGTGGATGCGGTGACAGTCAGTGCAGGTCAATAACACACACACACACGTACACACACACTCTTCTCTTCCAGTCTGTTTGTCAAATCTTTAAAGCAAAATGAAGCAAATCGAATCATTCATTATCTGCTCATGTCCCTGTTGGTTTGTTCAGGAGATGGAGAAGATGAAGTCGAGGGACGCGAGCATCCGCCCTCCTGCTCTGACTATGTCATGCACATTCTGACGGTGTTCTGGAAGGTCGTGTTCGCGTGCGTCCCGCCGACCGAGTACTGGAACGGCTGGGCTTGCTTCATGGTATCCATCACCGTCATTGGCCTTCTGACGGCCGTCATCGGGGACCTGGCCTCCCACTTCGGCTGTACCGTGGGACTCAAGGACGCTGTCACGGCTGTGGTGTTTGTAGCTCTGGGGACGTCCATTCCAGGTGAGTCACGTTTGCATCAAAGACTGAAAATATTATTTAAAGATAGAAACTGATGCACTTCAACGGTTAATGGCATTAAGACTAGCAGTGTTATACACCGGTCAGCCATAACATTAAAAACATGGACAGGTGAAGTGATTAAAATCGATTGTCTCGTTACACTGGCATTTGTCAGTGGGTGGGATATATTTATTAGGCAGCAAGTGAGCAGTCAGTTTTTGAAGTTGATGTGTTGGAAGCAGGAAAAATGGGCGAGCGTAACAATCTTGGCGACTTTGACAAGGGACAGATTGTGATGGTGGGACGACTGGGTCTCCAAAATGGCAGGTCTTGTGGGGTGTTCCCGATATGCAGTGGTTAGTACCTACCAAAAGTGGTCCATTGAAGGAGAACCGGTGAACCGGCGACAGGGTCGTGGATGCCCGAGTATCACTGATGTGCATCGGGGGAGAAGGCTAGCCTGTGTGGTGCGATCCCACAGAAGAGCTCCTTCAGTATCCTCTGACGGCAGTGGTGTCTTTCAGCAGGATAATGCTCCCTGCCACACTGCAAAAAAAAATTGTTCAGGAACGGTTTGAGGAACATGACAAAGCTTTCAAAGTGTACACTCGGCCTCCGAATTCCTCAGATCTCAATCCCATCAAGCGTCTGTGGGACGTTCTGGACAGACAAGTCCGATCCATGGACGCCCGACCTCGCAACTTACAGGACTTAAAGGATCTGCTGCTAACGTCTTGCTGCCAGATACCACAGCACACCTTCAGAGATGTTGTGGAGTCCACGCCTCGACGGGTCAGAGCTGTTTTGGAGGCACAAGGAAAGCGGGACCTACACAATATTAGGCAGGTGGTTTTAATGTTATGGCTGATTGTGTATATGTAAGGCGGTTTGGAAAAAACCATCAGATGTCTCTATGACTGAATTTTGGAAAATGTTTTAATTTTTCTCCCCCAAAACATTCACGAAAATGATGTGGGATTGTTTTTATTTAGGCTACTTTCTATGTCTGCCTGCAGTATTTAAAAACTCGATCTTTAATACAGTAGAATTTAAGTTTTTTCAAAAGCCTCCAAACATAACTCGTTTCTTTTCTTTCCTTTTCTCTTTTTATCTACACTGCTCTCTCTTTTGAACTCCGTCTCACTCACTTTCTTTCCTGTCGACTCTTTCTCTGCTATCAGACACATTTGCTAGTAAAGTGGCTGCTACCCAGGACCAATATGCTGATGCATCCATTGGCAATGTCACTGGCAGCAATGCCGTTAATGTTTTCCTGGGCATTGGCGTTGCATGGTCAGTCGCTGCAGTGTACTGGGCAGTAAAAGGCGAAAGTTTCAAAGTGGATCCGGGCTCACTGGCCTTCTCCGTCACCCTCTTCACTGTTTTTGCCTTCATCTGCATGGCCGTTTTGATCTTCCGGAGACGGCCGTCTATCGGGGGTGAGCTAGGAGGTCCTCGAATTCCACGCCTCCTTACCTCATTGTTGTTCTTGGGTCTGTGGTTTCTTTACATTCTCTTCTCCAGCCTGGAGGCCTACTGCCACATCAAGGGCTTCTAAATCTTTCACGTCATGTACAAAAAAAAAAAAAGGATCTGCAGATCATATTTACTACAAACTGCACACCGTACAGACGGCTCAGATCAAAATATACCAAGTCGCTAAGATAAGCTTAATGAATTACGAAGCTGTCTGGAACACTTTCTGAAGATAAACAGGAAAAAAAAAAACGTAAAGAAACTTGCACACAAAATGCTAAGAGAACAGATGTAGGACACAAAAACGCATGAAGAATGCAAAAATCGCTCATATTTATTACATACAACTTTGAGAGAACAAAGAAAGTTGGAACATGGGGTCTTGTGAACAAAGATGGAAGTGAAAAGGGCATTAAATATAACAGAAAATGGGAAATAAGGTACAGTATGTTAGGTCTCCCATTCATATATATATATATATATATATATATATATATATATATATATATATATATAGGGTATAATATATTAGTTTGGTATATTTGGTACCAACTACATTGGTATTTTTTGTGTATGAAGGGGTGTATTCAGATTTGCTGCCTTGAGTTCAACGGTGACATTAGTATGTACTTGGGGAAAGTCACTCATATTCAGAGCCGCTTTACACACATGGTCAAGTCGATTTTGTGGGTGTGTCATTCTATTGTAATATATGCAAATCTATCAAGAGTAGAAGCATTTAGTCCACCACCTTTAAACAAAAACACTTACCTTTAAGCCTCCAAAAAAAATAAAAAAATAAAAAAATCAGGGATAGAAAATGTGGACTGAAGAAGCAGACCTTTGCTGTTATTGTAATTTGAAGTAAAACAATTTAATGTAACCACGACATGCTCAGTCGAGGAGATGAAACCGTCAGAGCGTGCACGGGACAGAATCGATTTTATCCAGGGTTTAATTCACTATTTTGATTGGTCAAACGAATCAAATAAAGCCGTTGTTTTTGTTCATTCGACGTGCTCTCCTGTAAAGAATACGTGCCCACAGTTTAAAGGATAAGCTGACCTAGCACTAAACTGCTATGCTTAGATTCAGTCCTCGAGATTAGCGCCGAGTAAGCAAAGAGTAAGATTCTGACTCCTCAAATATCTTCTGTGCACATGCAGACTTTAGAGAGGCGGTATTATTAGTACTATTCATTGTCATATATTTATGTATTTTATATTCATACCACAGTTTTTTCTGAGTGTATTTACAACCCAATCGCAACGTTTTGTGGAAATTGTGGTTACATTAAATCATCAGACCATAGTGCTGGACCGTAGCCTGAGCTCATATCGTGCAAGAAAAATGCGCTCATAATTCTTCAAATTCAGAATTACATGTAACTGAGACTCACCTCTGTTTTCAGACTTTCGCAAACGTATGTAACTCCGTAAGCCTGTGGTTTCATCCGAGTATGGCCCACAATCAATAAAAACCAATCAACAAAAGTCCTTTAAAAAAAAAACCTCGAGACATATTTGACATAAAGCCATGACATAAATAATGGCCATCCAGCAGGATCCAGGGATGAAGGAATGCTGGAATTATGAACTACAGTAATATATATACATTAGCGGTACTTTATTTTCCAGGCAGTAAGCCCCACCCCACCCCACTCTCCCCACCTATCAGAGTAAAGATCTGACATTATTCTATGCTTGAATCACTTTGGTGTATAGGTTGCATAAATGTAACAGGAATATCTGATACATACTGTACAGTAATGTTTGCGCTACCTCTCAAAATGTCCTTCAGAGACTCCTATTAGGCAAGTAGGCTATTTAGTTTTTGTCCGATTATTTGGTGCTGCAGTGCCGCATTATAGTCTTAACAGAAATCTGTGTGCTTTTATTCGGATTTAAACCCAAAGTGGATTATTTAATTAAATATAAACCACTCCATTATGCACCTGGTAAAACTGAAACACACACACACACAAAAACCCCCAGAGGTAGAAATGTCAGCACTTTCAGAATGGTGTGTGAGTTCTGGCTCTGACAGTTCCTCAACCTCAGCTGCATCACTCCAGTTCATAACTAGAGATGTAGGCAGGACTTTATTATTAACAGAAAAGTTATTATTTTCGTTTGTTCCTGTCAGTAAATTTAGTTGGTTCTACTTCCCAAAGCATATACAAACTAATCGCTTAATTTAAACCACTGTGACCCTGACCAGGCAGTTACTAAGGATGCAGTTACAAGGATCGAGACCCCTTTCTTCAATAGGGTGCAAGTCCAGACTCTGAGATGGTCATTGATTTTGACCTGATTTTATTTTCTCATGACAAATATTTTTTTTAAATTATTTGATGTTACTCTTTAACAGATCACATACTGTTTAACACCCCCCCCCTCCCCCCCAAATAAACTTCACTTTGGTTCTTTGGGTTCTTCTTTACCCCATCCCCCTTACTGTTATGAAGTATGTTTAACTGCTTATGTAGTTTTTATTAGCATTACCCAACTCATCCAGCTCAGCAAGCGTGTGTTTTTATTTGTGTTGAAAGCAATTTGAGATCGTGCAATCTAATATTTATATTTATATTTACGTTTACTTTTAGGTGTGCCAGTTTCGAGAGCTAATGCTGTTAAAAAAATTAAAAAATTAATAAAAAAAGAGGGAGGATCGTTATGCTGGTCTTGTAGTCTTATCGGAAAACGCAAAATGAACTATCTTCGAGTAGATAAACGTTGTAGAAGTAGAACACGCTTACACATCTCTGTTCTCCATTGAGTGACCGCTTGCTCCAGTGTGGGTTCAGTGCGTTTTGTAGTTTTTGTGTGTAGACAGTAGTTCATTTTACAGCCATCTCTTCACAGTCGAATGTTGCTTTGAGTTGCTGTGCATTTAAAGTTTCGCAATTATGCAAACCACTCTGAGCACTGAGCATCGAGGCTTTTGAACTGGTGTAGAAAGGCCTGGGAAACCTTGGAGGGGTCTTTAGGGGTCTTCTTTGAGTACTGCTGTATCTCAATTGTGGAACTGAAGTTCTGTGTTCTTCCTGTAACATTACCCCGTGCATGGAAATTCAATTTTAAACACTGAATTCTTAAAACAAGTCAAACCAGTTGCAGCTTGTTTATAGGGGCAGATAGGCCAGAGCCCCATTATATACCAGTCTTCATTCTTCAGATTTAAATTCTATTGAAATACAAATTATCGCCTTTGAGAGACTAAATATTTGTTGATATTTGACAGATACAATCTGACATTCCACTGATTTGGTAATCTTTCTGGGTTTGTGCTTACTACCCCATTTAGCAGTTTGCACCCAGTGGTCAGAAATGGTAACTGTGTCGAATGCTAATAGAGGCCCATTTGAGCAGGAATCACTGGGAATGACAGGGTTGCCAGGGTCGCGGTTCTTATGCCAAATAGAGATAGTTTAAAAATACTTCACTGCGCCAAGAGCCATTTCTATTTTAAGATGTATTGCAAAGGGGAGACATTTTGACCTTCTTTCCCATGCAAAGGCTGAGAAAAAGAAGACAAATGTTAGGCTTGTTTCAGGTCTTTTGTGTGGTTTTTGAGATGTAGTTGGGCTGGAATTGTAGCTAAAACCTGGCAAACCTGGTTAAAGATATTCGCTGTTCTGGGTGCCCCTTGCACATGGGAAACACACCTGCTGTATCAGACACAGTTGAACAAAGGTACATCTAAAACGGTTGCCAACTCATCCTCAGACCACTGGGCATGAATTGGGGAATTATGCACCATGCACACATATTCAGACACTCGTTCATGTACGTAGCTTATCCAGGTACCGGCATGTTTTTGTTGGGAGACGAGAGCCCACGGGAAACAAAGCCGAGGACCCTGGAGCTGTGAAGCGAGAACACCCGTGTTCATTCATTCACCTTCATTAACAGCTTTGTGTTGATCAGCGATGCAGTGGATCCATCACTGGGGCACGTCAGCATAGCCAATCGGTCTTTTGAAGCTGTGAGATGGGAACGCTACCTGCTGCACCACCTTGCATATTGCAGTGCAGTACACAAACTGGTCTGTGAACTACACTGATTTAGCATTTTCATAGATTCCACTCTTGGCACCATTAAGCATGATGAATCATTAATGTAGAATGTAGTAAGTGGGGTAGTGATTGGTCTAGTGTCTCAATTGTTGTTCTATTATAAAAGCACTCAGTATCAGGACTATTATAGTATTGTGTATAAAGCAAGGTTAAAAAAAAAATCTATCATTCTGTCTATTCTTATTTGTAATAAATAATGTGCTAGGCTAAACTCTAAGCCATGCTCTTGGTAGTCTTTATTCTCTGCGCAAGGCTACTGTAGGCTTTTACCTGTGTGGTTTGGTCGTCTTTTATCTGTTGCGTAGTTACCCATAAAGATGCATGTAGGAGTATTATTTGACAGAAGCTGAAAGACATGCATGGGTGGTTGTATAAAGTGTACAATGCTAATTTATTTCAGTCGACAATATGTACTGCACTGGTGGACAGATTCTATGACTCGAAGGTAATCTATCTAGTATATTCCTCTAAAATGGCAGATATAAGAGATATAGCAGATCTGGGATCATAATTACAGCCTCTATTCCTGTATGTCTTGACTTTTTCCACCGTTAAAACTCCAACATTAGCATGGCGCATGTTATGGTGGCTTGAAAATGTATTCAGCCTGCATCTATGTTATGTAGTCGTCGTGTCCCCCCGACACCTCACCCCGACTCCCCACCCCGACCTCTACTTGCAAGTCCTTGTGTTATATAAAATAATAATTTATGAATATTTACCAACTATTTTCTGCCTTTGTCAATGCCACTTTGGGCATCTGTATAGCAATAAGTGTATTCAAATGCGTCTTTTTAAAAATTTTTTTTTTTTTACTTTAAACTCAAAGCAATATTGGTCCATTACTCGGGTGACATTATAGAAATTGTCAACTGGAAAGTATATTTAAAGAAAAAATAAATGGACCATTAAGGCATTCCACTGTTGCTTTTGCAGTGTGCTTTGGATGATTTTCTGCTGAAATACAAACTTCGTTTCAGATGAAAGATTTTGAGAGCATTTGCTGGATAACAAATTCTCAGTGATGACTGACTTTCAGGCAGAACTACTTCTGGGTATCCCAACCTAAATAGAGTTAGGATTTAGTGCTCTATTGCAGTGTTTTTGCCAAATTTGCCACTTAACATCCCCCTTCACTGGTTGCTTCTGCCTCCTCGGCTGTGCCTCTGTTAACCACCTCCAGTGCACACGACAGCTGCGGATGGCCTTTTTGCTATCCAAATTATTTGTAACAACTTTAACTCAGCTGGTTTCTTTGCCTCTTTGTACAAATTGCCCCATGCCTGCTTGCACTATTGCGGTTGCCAATGATCCATTGAGACCTTCTAGATGACTCTCATTTCTTTTCCATTTCTTTCCAATTGCAGCCGTTTTCATCTTGACATTCCCTTTCTGTGGAAAAGACTAAGGGCCCGTTTACCTCTGTAATTCTACATCCGTTAGATCAATGTCTTCTTTCAGACCTTCCAAATGAATTGTCCTTATATTATCCTACATCCTCAATTGCCCCCAATACACCAAAGTCTTCCTGATCTGGGCCACCTCAACTATGTGATTTGGACTGTACCACATTATACCAGGTTCACAGTTTTGCTAGATCAGTCTCTTTGCTGTAGAAAGTTGTTGTCTGGGAACTGCGAGTAGGAACAGAATCTGTATCGATTACCGTGTTGGTCTTTCTACCACGCTATTAGTGCTGGCCTTCCTTGGGGGTAAACTTAGACCATCTTACTCATTCTGACAACTTAGTCGTTAACCAGATCGATAATGGACACCCCACCAAATCCCTAAGCCTCAAGCCTTTTGTTTGTCATCAAACTTGCCACAAGTTACCACTTATACAATTTAAATATAGAACTGAATAAGTAGGTATTTCTCATATTGACACGTAGCTTGCTTACTCAAAAGTTCAGAAGAATGTCCAGTCCTTGTTCAAGAGCTCAACTCACAATCTTCCAATCAGTAGCCCAGGGTTTTAACCAACTGAGCCTTCACTGTCACCCTTCAAACCTTTGCCAATCCAAATGTAATTCTCTATCATGTGGACGCATCTACTCATTAGCTCCATATAAAGCAATCCGTTTCCATAGTAACCATATTTCTTCTTGCCGTTAAAGGCATTGCCTTTGAACCAACTTTAAATGCACTTGAACCTTTCATACCATCCTTGCTTCTCGAATGTCATGTAGATTTTTACCATGAAATTCAGGAAGCAGGTCACCTTGGGAAAACCACTATTGAGTAGACTTGTCATGCAACCCAAATCAATCTCTACTAGCTAGGCTTCCACCAGTTCATACACTCACAAAGTACTCTATGGTGTGGCCTTTCTTAAATTGCCTACGTTATCACCCATCACTTATTTCAGAGCCATCTCCCCAACAACTTCAGGCAAATTTCTGAAAGTCTTGCTCAGGATTAGAGCAGAGTCCTCAGCATCCGTGCAAGGACTTCTCGAAAGGTACCTTCCGAATCCTTGAATGTTGGTCTCCTGAAGTGCTTCAGGCTCACCCTGTCCAATTTACAGGGCATTAATCTTTCCAAGCATACCATAGCTATATCCTACACCCTAGACTACCTGATAAGCCTATAAAAATCTCATGAATTTAACTAGCAAAAAAACAGGAGCCACTATTAGTGGCCGCATGGTCTACTCTCACAAAGATGAAAGTGCTTGAAACTCTACCGCCCTCTTAGCTAGCTTCCCATATAATTCCAGATCTCCCTTCTGTTTCCTGTGACGCAACGTTTTCACTCTACTACACAGGTTCCCAAATCTGGTCTTGCAATATCCCCTGTCCTGCACTTATTATTGTTGTCCCTGCTCCCAACATAACTGATTCGACCAGCTGGTAACCTCTTCTTGAGTTGAAGTGGGTGTGGTAGAGCAGGCAAAACACTGTATAGGGTGTACTCCAGGACCAGGGTTGGGTTGGGTTGTGTCCTACTACCCGACATATCGCTTGAAGGTGGTGTGGTTGGCATTTGCAAAATTGGTCTTAGCAATAGCATTGATATGTGTCGCTCTATAATCTCGTTCTGCCTGTCTTGAAATCTCCTTCATATGAATTTTCAGGCTTCATTTGAGAACATTTCAACCATGTGGTAGGACCTCGAATGATGAGCATTACAGGTAAAATGATTCAACAAATTGGGACCTCTAGGGTAATGCTTTCCAGTTAGATCTGTCACCATGCTTTTTACTGTTCTGTTGCTATTTAAGTCATTCTTTCATCTTCGGTCCCTACTTTATCCTGGTCAGATCAGAGTTGTGGTGTATCTGGAGCTTATCCCAGTAACACCGGGGACCATGACTGGGATGCCAGTCCATTACAGGGCACATCACATCACACGCATGCACATACATTCACACCTAGGGGGCTTCAGTCCACACACTGGCATGGCTTTGGACAGTGGGATGAAACGGGAGAACCTGGTGGAAACCCACAAATACACACAACCGTGCACAGACAGTTACCCAAGCTCAGGATCGAACCTCTGGAGCTGTGAAGCAGTGAAGCTACCAGCTGTGTCACTGTTCCACCAGTGCTGTTGATGTTAAGAGCACATTCTTTTTATAGCCAGTTGATAATGTAAGCCTTTAGAAATACAAGTTTCATGGAAAAAAAAGAGAGCTGTCTAGGGTTCCTCACTGGTGCAACAGAAAAGTATTTGCCATTGGGAAGTTGTGAGCTGATGCTGCTGCAGCTATCTGTGGTCAGTTGATCGCTATCGTGAGTTAGCTGGCTAATGCATGGGAATGGACAGATGACCAAATGAAGGGGGGTGGGGGGGGGTGGGGGGGGGGACAAAAACAAGACATCTACTAAAAACCCCCCAAAAGTATGGTTCTCCTTACTAGGCACATAGTCGTTCTCTAGCCCATAATTGCATTGTAGCGTTTTCAACGCCGTTATTCTGTAACCCGTGTATTGAGCACACTGTATATAATGAAAAGAAAGCCATTTAGAATCAACGCACTAGAATTATCTGCTTTACAGTCATCTGGACCCTTCGAGTGTTTTTAGCATTTTGTGTTGCAGAAAACTGCTGCTGCTAGTAGATTATTGACATCACTTTCACGTGTGCTTTCACGTGTGTCTTATTTGTCTTAGCAGGCATGTCTGGGGTTTAAAGGAATTACTTTTTGTACTGAGAATGAAACTTGCCATAAACCATACGAGTGTTTGTTTAAAGTGCCCTTTAACTTTTAGGTAATGATTCTGTGTTAAAGTTGAGATGTGTTTTATAAATAATAACAATAAAAAAGAAACTGTCACCAATAATGTATTATTAAATTGTTATACAAAAAAAAAAAAAAGTGTATGTTTGATATACATAACCTGCCGAATTGACTAAGCCCGTATATCGTAAGATGATCACGTCGTAGCTCGGGACGTGACTTACGATCGATTCAAACAGACTGTTACTAATAATTAAAATGCTTTTTTTGTTTCGTATCGTTTATTTCGGGGATGTTTGTGCGACTTGGTTATTGCCTTAGGGATGAGTTGTATTATTTTGTGATATGTTTTACTTGTGTAATGTACCAGCACTGTGTTATAGGTTCTGCTATTTTTTACTCTGGACACAATAGAAACCCAAATGGATCGAGACAAAAAGTGCAATATAAAACCAGGACTTTTTTGAGGGCATGTAAAAAAAAATAAATAAAATAATAATTATTAATAGGAAATAAATGTCATCCTAAATGCAATAATTATTCATGTTCATTGGCTTAGTGAAAGAAATGTTCAGAAATTTGCCCTTCCGCAGGTTTGTAGATGGATGTCAGATTTTATTATGTCGCGTTTTATTTATTTCCCCTTAATGTCATGTATTTCATCTTTGTATGACATGTTTATATAGATTCGGAAGCCTTTAAATATGCGTTTACAATTTTTTATGTCTTTAAATCTTAGACGTGGTGTTATGGAAGTAATGCTTTCGATTGATATTTCTGAGATGTTTAGATACACGTAGTATGTTGACTTGCTTAAAAATAAATTAGAGTGTAATATTGAAGTGAAAACTAAACTAAATTATTATTCTCTTTATATAAATCTCTCTCTCTCTCTCTCTCTCTCTCTCTCTCTCTCTCTCTCTCTCACACACACACACACACACACACCTCCAGCAACTTTCCTTGATAGTAATTTCTACAGGATTTGTAGATTTGTATGAGCTAGAAAAATATTTCCAAATATATTCTATTCTAAAAAAAAATCTGCTCTTTTCATTAAAAAAAAATAATAAAAAAATCAATAATTCCTGTTAATAAAACTCAAATTATGATACACGTAGCCCCAAAGGCTATTTGATTCTTGAAAAAAGTATTTTTTTTTTTTTTAATCATCCAAGTTTTAAATCATACATGTATGTTCCATCATAGCTGTTTTTGTCTTTTAAACGTGTTTTGCAGGGTTCGTTTGTGTAGCTTAAAGAATGAGAGTGTATGGGTCTCTTAGCTCCATGCCTCATTTTAATGTACTGCCTTAAATGTAATGTTTCGGTCCACTAAGTCATCTGGCATTTAATGTTACTAGAAATGTGTTTGCACTTTGCTGTTGTGCATGTCATAGATGTGCAAAAAAAAAAAAAAAAGCATGTCCGGTTTACGTGCATGATCCGTTTTCTGTGTTCATGTTGACTTTTTTTGTTTTCTGAGGAAAAAAATAAATAAAATCTGAAAAGCAGTTCTTAATGCTTTTATATGGTTACCATTTAAGAATAAACAAAAGACGTTGTGAAAGGTCTTTTTTTTTTTTTAACTGTCTTTATATTTGTAGTATGTTTTTGGCCTACAAAGTACTACAGTACATTTGGTGGAAACCCAACATTGCTCACCACTCTGAGAACACCATCCACAACGTGAAGCATGATGGTGGTAGATGGTGCTTCTCTATCTAATACCGTCTTTACTTGATCACTGACATCTGGTGGACAGACTCGTGTAGTGCAGATTCACATTGTACTATACTGTGTGCATTTTTTAATAATGGATTTAATGGCTCTCCATGGGATGTTCAACCGTTGGGATATACCAAAGGTTGAACCTCTCATGGAGCACTATTAAATCCAAACACTGATTCTGGATAGTTTTCCTGGACTTGTTTTGATAGCTCTTTGGTCTTCATGATACTATTTGTTAAGTTCTTTAACGAACGCTAGGGCCTTCCAGGAATATTTATATTGAGATCATCCATCCATCCATCCATTTTCTGTACCGCTTATCCTTTCTGGGTCACGGGGAACCAGGAGCCTATCCCAGGGGGCATGGTGCACAAGGCAGGGGGGGACACCTTGGATGGGGTGCCAGTCCATCGCAGGGCTATTGAGATCATGTGACATTCAATTAATTATGTGACTCCAAAGATGTCCCAAACTTTTCCAAACAGTTTTCAGATTTCACAACAAGCCAAAAACTGAAGAAGAAGAAGAAGAAGAAAAAAAAAACAGGAGAAAAAAAAAGGCCTGATCTCAACTTGTAATTAGATCATCTCCCTGAGTGCTTGTTTCACCCTTGTTCATCACCCTTGTTTCAGGACACTGTCCAAGTAGAGAAGTCTATTTATCCATAGATTTTCAGCTTCTGGGATTCAACTTCTAAAGTCTTTTCACCTAAATCTGCTTGACTACAGAAATGGGTAAAAGAGAAACTACCTACTTAGCATGAGGAGTCAAGGGTTTAACTTCCTCCTACTAGCTCCTCCTAGCTCCCTGCCTAATCTTCTTTTCCTGCCAAAAATCCTGACACCTCCCCCTTTTCTTTTTCCATCAATCATGTGGACAAGAAAAAAAAAACTAAAAACAAAGTTAAAAATTCTGTTTTAACCATGCTACAGCAGCAATGGCAAAATTAAGCTTTCCGTAAAAAAAATAAATAAATAAAATAATAATTGCTCAAAGCTTTTCAACACAGTGTGCGCTAGTGGCATCTAGTGGCCCAAGTGATGCATTGCATCTCCTAGTAGCTCATGCAGCAGGGTTTGGGTTCCAGCTAACATTCCAAATTTGTTTTATATAGGCAAAGCTATGCTCTAACACATTATTATTAATAGAATGAATACATTTGTTGATATGAGTAAAAAAAAAAAGCCCACACTTCAGAAAGCCTTCAATTCTTTGCTGGTTCCATAACTACAAAGCATCTCTGGATTGCTAATCACTGTAACGAAATTTCCTTAAGTGACTTCTGAACACATACCAGGTTTTGTGCTTGTTTTGAACCCATTTCCACACGAGGTCACATGAGGTCGTGTGCCGAAATCAAGCTTCGGATGTCACCGATCACACGTTATTTTTGGCAGAACGAATCAAGAACCAGTACAGTGTTTTGAAGCAAAGAGCTTCAGTATCAAAGGTGACATCGCTGAACCAACACTGACGTTACGAAGCACCAGAGGCTCTGATGATATGAAACCACGACCAGGTGTAGCAAGCTCAGACCTCACATTTCATTTCATTTTATTGTTCTTTCCGTTATATGCGAGTAAATTAGTTACAAATCGAATCACACTGTTAATAGTTACATCACGTGACGCCATATAATCATAGTCATAAATAATGATGGGATGAATATCGTGCGCTGTACAATACAGAGGCTGTTCGAAGAACACAAAAGAAGCCGTATATTAAAAGACAGTTATAGACAGAGGAATGAAGATAGACGTTAAGACGCAGAGATCCCACTGGACGTCTGCGTCTGTCACCACCAGCACTCTGTGTTCATCGTTTTGTGCAGCCAGCTCGCATAATTTGCCACTCGGGTGTACACCCCGTACACCTGCCGACTACCGCATCCTTCTGGCCCACCCCAAGACACGAGACCCTGCACTACCCATCTCCCACTGTGGGGATCCTTTGTTACAAACCCTCCCCCGCTGTCTCCTAAACACGTATCACGTCCTCCTTCGTAGAACCCGGCACAGAACATGTTCTCGGTGATGTTGTAGATTGTAGAACGAGAGGTGTAGCTGGCTTCACACTCGTCCTGCGCTACGACCGGCAATTTCACGTAGTGCAGCACCTCGGATACGACACCAAGATCGAAGGTTATCCCACTGTACGAGGCAGAGGTATTAGGCATGTTGATCCCCCAACCAGCAACCACGCCCAACGTGTTAGGCAAAGGTGTACGAGCCTGACCTTTGACCCATGGTGGAGGCAAACAGACCGGCCTCACCAGCTCATTCAGCACCACCTCTTGGCTAAGTTTGACCAGGGCGATATCGTTGTTGTAGTTGTGCGGATCAAAATCTGGATGGAGGATAAGCATCTCGACAGAGCGGTTGACGGCCAGCTTTTTATCCCGGACGTCCGTGAGGCCCAGTGTAGCATGCACATGTGCGGGAGCCACAGGAACAACAGACAGGTCCCTGAGCTGTCTGCGGAGCACGTGCGCGGCTGTGAGCACCCACGCCGAGGACAGGAGAGCACCACTACCAAACCAGCGACCTGTAGGAACCCGGGACGTATCCTCCACGGACAGAAGAACCTGCCAGGGAAAAAGACCTGGAAATGCTGCACGTCCGCCCACGATCCGCTTTTGGTGGGATGGGAAGGGCCGTGACTCCTCGCCGCATACTTGCACAAAAAATTACAATACACGTTTACCACTTGAGGATAAAGCATATAAACCTTAGAGATTCTATTGCGTGTCACAGTTTTTAGCTTACCTGCTTGGGCTTTAGCTGTCGTACGGGGCAACTGGAATTCAGAATCTGACTGTGTGTTGTTCTCCACATCTGTTACATCAAACAGAGAAATGTTTTTATTCCAAAAGCTTTTACCGAATACAAAATACCGACAGAGAGTCCAACCGACAAGCTGAGACGCCTGTCTCCAGATAAAGGACATCTCCTGTACTATACATATACCATTTCTATCGTTTCATATTAATGACTTCAATAAAAGTGATCCCAAATGACGACAAATTGGACTAACCATCCAACAGGACGTGAATAAAAGGAAGGCGAGTTAGTGTGCGTCTTAGTTAGCCAACGTGCTGCAATGGCTAAGCTGCATTACTGGAAGATTTAGCATACGCTACACTTTGGAGGAGCTTTTTCCAACCGTTTAGTCGTCATTTTGTTGTTTTCAAGTTTCTCTGAGCTATGCCTTTTATGGGGTTTTGTGGGCGTGGCGAAATGTAAATCAGCCGGTTGGTATTTATCAACATATGTATGTTTAGATGTCTGGTCAGTCTTTGTTTCGTTTTTGTTCGGCCAGGAAAACATTAACACGCAGCTTTACTAAATGATTGATAAATGAGGCCCATGGCTTATAGGAAAATCTGAGCAGGTGGAGAGGAAACAGAATTTCAACATAAAAACCCTGCTGTATACCATTGGACAATTTTTTTGCTTTTTTTTTTTTCCAGATGCAAGTTTCAAAACTAGCTAAACAAAAGCGGCCAAAAGAGTACACACAGTCCCGTCTTCTTGTTTGATTTATTTTATCAGCCGACAAGACAGAGGCTTGTGAATTCACCTAGATAAACTTGCCAAGAAACAAAAGAAACCACTACAAAAAAAATGTTTCCCATCCCCTGTCCTTTCCCTTTTAGTGAATTTGCCAAATTTTATTCATATTTGGTTTAGACCGCTGCTTTTATCTATAGTTTTCATGCATCTCTAATATCACCGCATACTAAACACACATTTCCAGCCTGATAATTTCAACAACAGACCGACATGCTAACTAAGAAACATGCTGAAGATACACGGGAAAAAAACACATGAAAATGTTCACCTGTTTGGCATGTAGGTAGCGTGGCTCCGTCCTCGTTCGTCCACAGGCCTCTCCGATCACACGTGTATGCACCTGAATTAAGCAACGAAGAAAAGAATGTTCTTAAAAAAGTGGTTTAACCGCTCGCCGATCATTTCAGTGACTAGTGAGGGTGAGAGCCAAACTCTGTTCTCCAGGAGAGCTCTTGCAGCTGTACAGGATCCTGGATCCAAAGGTGGTACTCTTGCTGGAGTTAGTATACACCACATCTCCTAAAGGTCCATCCACGGGACCACAGTCAATCACTAGAGAGAGAGAGAGAGAGCGAGAGAGAGAGCGAGAGAGAGCGAGAGAGAGAGAGAGAGCGAGAGAGCGAGAGAGAGAGAGAGAGAGAGAGAGAGAGAGAGAGAGAGAGAGAGAGAGAGAGAGGTTTTAAACCTTAATCATAATGGAAATCAATATTCCTTTTCTTTAAGAAGGATAATATGATGGAGGAGGATTAACCCTGGATGAAAGATGAAACCACATTAGTTCACTAGAAAGACAGAAGGATTTGAATTAGCGCGATCATTTTGTCAAGAAGAAATGTAATTAACTCCTTAAAATTTGGATCGGTGCATACTGCTTAAATTGCTTATAGAGATGATTACCCGTGGGAATTCGGATGGGGTTGGCTTTTTTTTTTTTATTTTTTTTTACCATAACCGTACCTACTTCTGCTGCATCCATCTCTTCCAATGAAGCTTCTGTCCATGTCCATGAGAAGTGCATCATCAGTTTACAGACGGCCGTGCTGTATCTCCGCTTACTGTAAGTAAATTCGAGCTCTTTCTATTTTATTGGCCGGAGAAACCTTGCTATGTGAAAATCAGCGTCACAATATTTTCTGAGCAAAAAAGCCATTTTCCCTCGCTAAAAAGTTTGCTGAGTAAAATCTTTGGGCTGAGTTGTGGAATCCGGAGTAATTACCGAAATCGCACACATCAGTAGTGTAGACGCTACTTAAAAAAACACCCACGCGCAGGTTGATCTGCATAGTTTGAATGCAGCGCTGAGAAAATCAATTAAACTGAGCGCGTAACACGACTCTGAATACAAGGAACTTTCCCTGCATGAATATCACCTCGGATTACAGCTCCCGATAGCGGCAAAGATTTATCAACAACACAGTGATATTGTTTTCGAATTTGGATCATATTAATTATATATATAATAAATATATTTCTGTCACCGCAAAATCTTGATAGTCGTCTTCACTGTAAGACTGAGCTCGTGTCGCCGGGTGTGTGCTATAACTGGCGGTTAAATAACAGACCAGACTCGAATCGTGTTCAACATAGGAATTTACTGTTTGACAAATGTCCTCGGGAGAAAAGGAAAAAAATCAAATAAAATCATCTTAAACCACAGAACGGCGGCTCCTTTGAGATTCCTTCTCTGGTTTTCGGCGGAGAGAAATGAAGGACAACCAGTGTGAGAGGACGAGGGAACAGAAAGGAGCAGGGGAAAAGAGAGAGATAAGGAGAAAGTCAGAAAGACATTTAACAGATGTGCACAGCTATTAAAAATGTGCACGACTGCATATATCTAAACAAAAACAAAACAAAAAACCCCCCCCTGAAATGTCTGGTATAGCTATCTTTTTCTTTTTTTCTATTCTTGTTAATAGGAATGTATTTTATTCACTGACTTGTGTTAAAACATGTAAAGAAGTAAACTACTAATCAGTGACAGCTAAGAAACGGCTACATAGCAATACGCTATGTAATACGGTATACAATAAAGGTTTCAATAAATACACTGGAAATGAATTGGACAGAAAGTACCAGATGTTTTTGGATCGCCAAACACACACACGCACAAAAAATAAAACACATGCAAATTGCTTACTTGTACAGAGAGGTACACGGCCGCTCCAGTTTCCGTCCGCCTGGCACTCTATCTGGTAATGCTCAAACTCCTCTCCGTCCTGAGAAACAGCGAGAGCGTGAGCAACGTCTATATGAAGCTGCGTGTATTAAAGGAAAACTCCACCCTGACACTGAAAATGTTTGAGACGTGTTTAGCGATTCTGGTGCTAATTTGTCAGTAGGTGCTGTGAGAAGTTAGTTATCGTTGTTATCATCGCTAGGCTAAAGGACTAAAGTGCTGCTGCAGCACTCTGTTAAGGTAGACGTGACACGAGGGCTCATTCGCTCACTCATTCAGTGAAAACAGAGCAACATGCCACTGAAAGAGGTTTAAAAGGAAAATATCTTTTACAGAATAACATTGTGTTTATCATAAAGATTAGGGTGTATTAAAGTTTTGCTTTAATAACCAATCTGCATGATCACCTTTTGCAACGAATAGCCAGGGTCACAGGTCACCGTGATGTGTTCTTTGAAAAAGTACTTAGACTGTCTTGGCTCCAAATGACCATTAGGTGGCAGCATAGGAACTGCACACTCACTGCCTACAACAACAACAACAACAATAACAAAAAGAATTTATTTAAGTTTACTGTTTAATTTAAAAACGTTTTCATCTTAGTCCTCTTACCTGTAGAAGTGTAGGTGAACTTCCAGCCCAAGTTCTCTCCTGAGTTGTCACTGTGAAACAAGATGCTCACAGTGTTACTTCCTGTCTGGATCCTGGCAGGCGATTTGTCTCCGCAGAACGGGCCGAACGAGCTCTCTCCTGCCTGAATCTACAAAAATATCATCATCATCATCATCAATACCATCAATATCATTAATAGCAGCATCTGTTAATAAGCATTATTATCTTCTCCCTAAATATGCTTAGACATTGGCGCCATCTATGGGAGGCCAAAATCTAAACCTGGGGGGAGAGAGTTCTATAAATGTGCAGGAAAGCGTTTATACCCCTCCTCCTTAATCTTAACACCCCTCATTGGACCATATCATTACTTTAAAAAGCATGCGTCATCAGTGTGACCTAACCCATAACCTTGTGTGAGTTCATTTCAAAACAAATTTGGACAAGTGGAGTGTTTATTAGTTGCACAACAAAAGTCATATGACACTCCACACAAAACACTCCTCATATCAGTTCAGATCCCGACCGAAACATGTCCTTAATACAGGTATTAACGCCCGAGTCTTCACCAGGTGTATGTAACGTAATGTAATGTCACAAATCCAAATCATATCTATCAGCTGAGCTTCAGAATCCAAAAGAGTCGTCTCCGTCTGTCTGGAGAGAAGTCTTATTGCATTTCATATTTGATACCGCTTGTCTAAACACACCGAGGAGGCAGTCATATTTCATAGCATATGCGTGGAAAAGATTGCGCAATGTTTCGGAATGTGCACGTTTGGGATTTTTGGGGCAATCGGGGAGCTCTCGGAATAATAGTCACAGAGAACACATTAAGATGCTGCTATAGATGTTTCCCTGCACAATAAAACGATATGAACTTATATATAATGCCATTTTATGAGGTGCTACTACAGTACATGCTACCAACAGTTCTATTTTATAGTAGAATATTTTTGAAAAGCCGTAAGGATTAGATTTGATAGCCTGGAAACGCTATGTGCTCCTCACCTTGATGTAGTCGTAGGGGCAGATGACGTCGGGGTGATCTTCTACGTCAAAAGTATCATCGAAATCCAGAGTGACCGAGAAACCCTTCTCCAGCTTGATTCGGTAGAGACAGTCCGAGCTTTTAGGGTATGGCTTGGGAAAATTTACACTGGTGATCAGTCCAGAACCCTCGGTGTATACGCTGTCACTGCACTCCACTGAGGAAACACACACACAAACACAAGATTATAATGTGACTTTGACCACTGGATGGTTGTTGGAGGCTAGTTTGAGTATTTCAGCAACTCCTGATCTCCTTGGATTTACTCTAGATCAGTGGTCACCGACCCTCTTCGTTGAGCTCGACCTTCCTCCAGGTTTCATCTCCAACCAAAATCTTAGTCGATCAAGCACTTGATCTTCAGGAACAGTGTTGGTGACCAATGCACTAGAGTTAGGATGCAGAATGATGCTAAAAAACAAACAAACAAACAAAAAAAGTAGGTGGAAATTCCATTATGTTGATTCGGGAGGAAACCAGACTGGTTTAAACTGATATTAAAGCTACAGTAACTCAAATAATCACCCTTTACAACCGTGGTGAGCTGAGAAGCATCTCAGAATGCACAAGGGTGAACTTTAAGACAGATGGACTGCAACAGTTAAAGACCACACATCAAGTGCCAGTTCTGTCAGCCAAGAACAGGAATCTGAGGCTACAGCAGAAACACACTCGTCAAAACTCTTTCCTCTTGCTTGCACACAAACGGAGCATAGATAGGTAGGTAGGTAGATGGATGGATGGCTGGATAGATAGATAGATTGATCGATCATAAGAATGAGTCTGATCCATTGTGGATGTACCAGTGTGCTGGGGTCACTCGTCGAGTCTAGGCCTATTATTTCAAACAGTGTGGTCTGCTGTGCCATGGTGACTCATGACTCTGGGACAGCAGGTCTGGTTTGATGGGTCCGTTCTTCCAGAAGCAAACTACAACACCTCGGTTGCAAAGTCTGCCAAAGTTTTCCCCATCAGCGGTACCAGTTTCCAGTCTTGCACCAGTGCATCATGGCCCAAAGCGGTTGTCTCTGCTCTGTCCGTGAACCACTTTGGACAGCGAGTTGTCTGTCTGTTCACAAACAGATCGGCTTCTGTTCTTCTATACAGTATATGTGAGTTTGCCAGAGTCTGTGGACACGACTGCTTCAGTGCTGGTCAAGCTGGTCAGCCATATTTGGCAGAAATGTAACTATCTTTCATATAATAACAAGCTGGGAAAGATGGTTTGACCCACTCAGGCAAGTGGGTACTGGTTAGAGTAAGCTTTGGGACTTTCAGCATATTCACCATCAGAATGTACTGGCTCTATAGTTAGTCAGCTCTTAAGACGTTTGCGTCTTCCCACGTCCAGAGGTTGTCCATAGCACCATGATTATGAGGTGACAACTTTGATTTTGGCACTCGGCAAGGACACGAACACACAGGAACACTCCACTAGTTGCAAGAAGAAAACAGAGCTACTTTGTGTGTATCGTACGCATCTAATCGGTCAGTTTTACTCAAAAATGTCATTTCTTTGGCAAAAGTCTTAACCCTAAATCACAAGATTTCCCTTTCGTGCTCCTGCTACAGTGCTAACAGGGTGACCGAGGTTCACAGGCATTTCTCAGATTTCCCTGGCAGCTCAAATGTAAATATTTGCCATTTATCCTTCAGATACGATTAGCGTGCCTGGGCCAAAGTGTGGACATAAAACAGACGCCCAATCCAGCCCACACAACCACACATCACCATACATTCGAAATCTTTCAACCACTCGTTTAGTCTTAATGGAAATGTAAAGTTCGGTGCTTAAAACGAAATACGTTACGAAGTTACGGTTGATATCGTAAAAACACGACTACGTGCTTTGAATTACACCCCAGCTTTCCTAAAGCTGACCTTATTTAGGAATTTCCAACCTCTAATCCCGTCAAATCAAGATCTCTCTGAGCTCGTGGCTAGCTAATCTCTAGCTAATGTTTATATAAAACCCGTTGTGCATAACTTAAGGTGTACATTTAAAATAACTGAAGTAATAAAAATCGACACAATGTGTACATTCATCAGCGTGTAAAGACGACTAAATCCTCTAAATCACTCAAGCGATTAGGGTAAAAAAAAAAAAAAAATTCAGACGGCATGACAGACTGTTAATTTGGTCTGAGAGCAACTGGATCTCATGTCGTGTTAATCTTAAACGACAGCAGAGTCAAACTGAGCCAGTTAACATTTCTGAGCGGATTTGCGTCGAACACTTACAGGATTTGTTCTCCGAAAGCCGCACATAACAAACGTTTCAACTTTTGGACCTTGGATTCCTTAGTTTGTAGCCTCAGATTCCTCTTCTTGGCTGACAGGAGTGGAACCAGATGTGTTCTTCTGCTCTTTAGTCTATACCTGCCTCAAGGCTTGGCATGTTGTGCATTCTGGGATGCGTTTCTGCTTACCACGGTCGTAAGGAGTGATTACTCGCATTATCGTAACTTTCCTGTCAGCTCAAACCAGTCTGGCCGTTCTGCTCTGACCGTTACAGAGGCGTTTCCGCTCTAGAACTTCTACTCCTGGGTGTTTTTTGTTTTCCGCACCCTTCTGTGTAAGCTCTAGAGACTGTTGTGAGTGAAATACTCAAACGAGCATGTTTAGCACCAAAGATACTGAGATCACATGTTTTCCCTTGGCTCATACAAGTTCATCTAAATGCACCAACAGTTTTTACTTCGGTTCTGAGGAATCAACGAGGGTTAGAATGATCTGCATTTTAACGGCTCGAGAACATGAATACGAACGTTTATACCTTTGCACGTCCGGTTGTCAGAATGAAGCAGGTGTCCGTATCGACAGGAGCAGTAGTAGCCGCCGATATAGTTATGACAAAAGTGATCACAGGCCCCAACTTCATCGTTTTTATCTCTACACTCATCTATATCTGTGGACAGTCAGACAAAAGGGAACGA